>NC_056729.1:1469513093-1469638093 GCF_019279795.1 Protopterus annectens
CTAGTAAATTCCAAAAATTCTGTATCATCATTCAAATTATTTAAAAATGAATCTATTTCATCTTCAGTCCTCCATGCTAAAAAACACATTAAAGGGAGATTACAAAATAATTGAAGAATAACAGGGCATGGTGTAGTATCAAAGATCTTGGATAAATTTAGGTAGGTGGTGTGTACAGATATGCATTCACACAAAGACCCTGGGTTTCTTTCAAAAAGCCTGCCAGGTTAGGCAGGCAGGATCTGCTTTTCACAAAGTCAAGATGGTTAAGGTCAAGGGCTTAACCAAAAAAAAAAAAAAAACACTCAATTCCCAAAAGGGAACAAGGAATTCTCCCCCCAAAAAAACTGAAGTCAGGAAGCACAAAATTAGCTGCTTATTCTTTATTTTACTTCTTCTGG
Organism: Protopterus annectens; assembly: GCF_019279795.1. Lineage (NCBI taxonomy): Eukaryota > Metazoa > Chordata > Ceratodontiformes > Protopteridae > Protopterus > Protopterus annectens. The sequence goes on from NC_056729.1 coordinate 1,469,513,495, forward strand.
TACCTCGGCTACACAAGCCTTCTCTAAGGAATAAAGCAATGAAACTAAAGCAGCCTTTTTATATCCTACAATTAATTGTGTTAATCCATTTCACTAAATTTACACCAATTACTATTAAATTCATTGACAATTTCAAATAAAAAATTCAACCCAAACTCAAACTTAAAGGTGTACCCTTCCATATCAGTGTTGGAAAGAAAGAAATCACACTAAATTATCCACAAATACATATAAAAGCACTACAATCTGATGTCTTACTTAATATATTGAACAGTGAAATCATTCATTCTTATCAAAACATTTAATTATAATAAATATGTCAATTTTATTCATTCTCACTATTCTTTATGTATTAATTCTAAATTTAATCAGCTTTGCATTCAAAAGTTCACATGTAACCAATTCAATATTGCACTTTTCCCAGCTCTTACTTTTCATAATTTATTAATTTAATTACTCATGTAATCATACCTATTACTTCAGAATCCAACAATCCCTTTAAACATCCCAATTTATTTCCAAGTTTAACCAATGTGGAAACAAAGTACCTAAATTCACAATAATTTTAGTTTCTAACCTTAACCCTCCACAAAACGACACTGATCCATATCTATCAATTTTGGCAACACCTTTGCCATTCTTTTAGATATAAACATGATAACTTTTATAATTGTGATTTAAAATTGAAATGTATCTATATGAAGCTGGGTCTGATGGGTCTTTACCATCTTTAGGTATTACAGCCACCACAGCCTTCTTCCAGGATGTTGATGCTTCCCCTAAATCTTCCAGATCTTTTTCACTTTCTTCCCTCCTAACATCCAAACTTCCATAGGAATATCATCTATTTCTAGAGACTTTCCTGCAGATTGATTTTACGTTACTGTTTTTATCTTATCTCCTCCTGTCTTAACTGTTATTTGTTGAGCCTCATCTACCTCTAACCTTGGCATACCTAGGTCTTCTACAGATATTTCCATTTATGTGTTTTCTTAATTTCTACATTCCCCTGCTTTATACAAATTTTCATAATATGTCTAAAATAGTACCTCTCTGGGATCACTGTTAATTTATCTTGTTATAGCTCCCTAGATTTGGCAAAAACCCTTTCTACTTTATGTTGTCTTAAGTCATTGTGCTAAACATTTTTGTGCACTGGAGTTATTATCAAAAACAGCTGCTTAGCAGAAATCTTTCTAAATGCATGCATATTATCCAGATGCTCCTTTATCTTCTATTTATCACTCTGCATTATCTCCTTGTCTTGTTCTGTGAGATCCTCCTTATTTTGCAATTACTTTAATCTTTGTCAGGCCCTCTAAATAGTTATTGTTCTTGGCCATATATCTTTTTCTTTTATTTCTACCTTATTTTTAAATTCCACTTTCTTGTTATGCTACTCACTAGCTATACTTTCTGAAGAAATTTCTATCTTCCCTAATAACTCTTGAATAATTTCTAATACACATTCCCTAAATTTCTCTCTTTTTAACAGGTAGGCGGGGAAGTGCCAGTGTCTCATCTGTACTTCATTACCCTGAATTTTAATCTTAGTTGTTATTGGTGTGTGATCTGAAATAATTATTGGATGCAAGTCAAAGTTTTGAATTAAATGCACATATTCCTGTGAAATATAATTTCTATCTGGTCTATCACATTTATTGTACCTTGGGGAATAATATGTAAATTATCTATGAGTTCAAATTACTGAATTCATGTCTTCCATACCAAATATTTTCATGATTTCTTCAGAAATCTACCATATGTTGTTATATTGTCCTTTCTATGTATTTCAGATATATCTTCACTGTTGCAATTCAAGTTCCAGTCCCCCACCTATAAGTAATATTCCCTGCTGAAAGCCAATTATTTATCCTAACATTTTCTTAAGCTCCACAATAGAAGTTTTAAGTGTAATATAAATACATGCCAGTGTAATCCTCTTCCCTTGCCAGTAGACCCTAACTATTGCAAATGTGCTATTACTATTGTTTTCCTCTCCTATTAGTACTAGAAATCCTCTAACAAGTAGTATAAATACCCCCTTTTCATTTGTCCCTGATATTCTGTTGACTATCAGTCCTAAAATCCTTTATTTATCAAATTCATAAGCTTACATTTTTCCAAATTTGTCTCCTGCAGCATTTCTATTTGCACTCTACATTTCTTAAAATAATTTAGTACTCTTACCTTTTTGTCTCTACCTGTGCAATCATTCACATTACAAAATAATATGTTTAGTGTTGGCAGTATGTGTTGGCAGTATGACAAGAAGTTATTATTTCCAACTATTATATATGACAGCTTTTTAAAAGGTCTATTTCCAGCTTTTGTGTTATATGCACCTTTTAACATTTGGCAGGTTGATTGTTTATACAGTTATTTCTAGTCATCTCCATTTGAACCTATGCCACATTTTACAAGATTTTTTATTTCAATGAAAATCCTTAAATAAACAACAACATACAGAACACCAGAACAACCCATAACCTATTAACTCAAAACAAACACAAAACTATGTACATCTTAAAATAATGAAATTTATCCTTCCTAATAGGAACAATTGTCCCAAATTGACAGCTGCACTCACATACATTAATTAACATAAAATTAAGTTTATCCATGCTAAAGTACATTTATAGCGTTTTCTGCTATTTACAGTACTTGTTGTCTGTTCTTGTTTTACATTTATTCCCCTCCCATATGTAAAAACAGCTTATATCCTTTCAGAAAACATTAACTTTTAGCGTTAAGAAAAAAGTGCAGTGGCTATCTTTAAATAAAACTAAATTATACATTTTTCTGGTAAAGGCATTACAGTATTTAGTTACCAGACAATCTGCTGTTATTCATCTCCAGTAATTTCAAACTTTAGTTTTTTTTTACTGAGCTGCTTGCCCTTGTACCTTTTACTTTAAAATTTATGTCAGTAAACAATGTCTTGATGTATTGCCCTCACCTTTAGTCAGCCTGTTTCCAGGAAAACATAAGATAATAATGTACTTCTCAACTGACACGAACATTTATTTGCTAAAGGAAATTTCTCCATTATATTGTGTTTACACATTTAAAAAAATGCTTAGAGAAAAAAAAAGTCATTAGATTAAGCTAATGGCTTTAATCCAGACATTCACCTATGTGAAAGTAAAAGACAATATTTGAACTCTACATATATTTTAATCAGTGCACTTTTACATCCCATCCCCACTCCAACAGTTCATGAGTACAACCTATTAACTTAAACTTCTTTTGTCCAGTCTTTCTTCTTGTTTTACGTTGCACATAAGAAGGAGCAGAGAGTGCAACATGCTCTGTAGCATGGATAACCTTAATTTTAGGTTAATTGATGGCTAGATGGGCTAAATTCATACTGATAGAGCTTCTTCCATCTTCTACCATTTAAGCTTCATTTTCCTCTTCTATTGTTGCTGTTTCACCGCTTAAATGATAGTAGGAAAAATATAGGATGAAGGAAGATAAAATGAAGTCTAAAGAGAAGGAAAAGGACAAAGAGAAATAATCCAGTTTCAGTTTTACATGAGCCTATTCAGAATAGCTCATGGCCTTCTGTTTCATTGTTTATTTCTTTGGACTTCATATCAGCACTCTAAGCTTCTCGATCCATAGCTTTGTTGGTGCCAGTGTTAGAGCAGCATTGGTCCTGACTTTCAAAAGTGCAGAGTCCTTTCTCAACTGTGGATTCCAAATACTGCTGTGTGACTCTGGCAGCCTCCCCTGAGCTAGTGTTCTCCCTGGAGCCATCACCCTCTCAGCACCAATCTCTGTTGTACATGCATCAAGACTCAGACAGGCTCTGGCCACTAACCCATCTTCAACAGCATCCTCTAGGTCTGTAAGGTTCTCTTGGATGGTTAGAAAGGTAAACTTGGAGAAGATAAGGTGAACCTTTTTGAAAGAGAAGATTGATTTGGGGATCATTCCCTTCCCCTCTGCTTTTGGGGGCAGAGAGGATTCCCATCCTGCCCATTTTCTGGCTGCTCCTCCACCAGTTCATAGGTTCATAGGTTTATACTAGGCTATCTTCCCTGGGGCATTTATAAGCCTAGCCAGAGTGTGTTTGGCTTTCTCCACCCTTTTAGATCAGTTTACTGTGCCTCTGTAGAGTAGGTCACAGAAGATAGCCCTTTTAAGGTTAGTTTACTGTGCCCCTGTCTAGCAGGGACACAGAAGAGATCCCAGGGGTGAACTTACGATCTCCCATCCACTCGTCAAGATTTATCTTGAAGAGGGTCAGTGAGGGGCTCTGCCTAACATGGACTGGGATTCTGTTCCAGAGTGAGGGCAGCCTCTGGGATATGAATCTGTCCCTCCAGCATGTCCTATTTATTTCTGTGCTGAGGTTTAAGTCCCTGGAGCATGTAGCTCTAAAGGATTTGGATTTCCTGAGGTGGAGCATGTCCATTAATTCTGGGTTGGACATGGCTTTATACGTCAGGCATAGATCACCTCTGAGTAGGCAGTAAGCAACTGAGTAGAGCTGGAGTTTCTTTAGCCCAACTGCATAGGGCATCTGTTTGAGTCCCTTGATCCTCTTGGTGAGGTACTTTTGGGGCCTCTCCAGTTGCTGCAGGTGTCTTGTAAGGTACATCCCAAATGGGGCATTGTATTCAATTATGGGCCTAATGAGTGATGAGTAGAGGGGCACAATGACCTATCTTGTTCTAGATGTGAACCCTTTTGTGATAAGGTGGGCTATATAGAAGGTCTTTCTAACCACTCTGGCAATGTGATTGTCAAAAGAGAGGTTTCTATCTACTTGGGTCCCCAAATCCCTAATTACTTCTTCCGTACTTAATGGATTACCACCTATGTGGTAATTTGTGGGCATTTTGTTTTTCCCGAAGGGGATGACTATGCACTTTTTGGCATTTAGCTTAAGGCCATGGCTCTGGCACCAGTTATCTGTCTCTGTGAGACCCTTTTGGAGGATGCTTGTGTCAGCCGGAGAGTCAATTATGGCATCCAGTTTGCAGTCATCTGCGAACTTGGTCAGCCATAGTCCTCCCGTATTAGCCTGTACCTCAGAGAAGTATATACTGAACAAAAGAGGTCCCAGGACTGAGCCTTGTGGGATGCAACTTGTAACTGGCTTGGAGTCTGACATGGCACCTGCAGTACTGACCATGTGGGTTCTATCCCTTAGCCAGTTTGCAACCCATCTTGTGACATAGGGGTTGATATTTAAGCTGGTGAGCTTATTTATGATGCCCAAGTGGAGTATTGTGTCAAAGGCTTTTGTGAGGTCCAGGTAGGCCGTGTGGACTACCTTCCCTTCATCTATGGCCTTGGTAACTGTTTCAAAGAAGTCGACCAGGTTCAAGAGGCAAGATCTGCCCTTAACAAAGCTGAATTGGGTGGGATCCAGTATCTGGAGGTTACCAATGTCCTTGTTTATGAGTTCCATGATGATACACTTCATAGCTTTGCAGACCAGACTAGTCAGGCTTATAGGGCGATAGTTTCCTGAGTCCATTGTGGCACCACCTTTGTGGAGTGGGACCACTGTTGCTGTACGCCATTCCTTGGGTACATATCCTATAGCAAGGCTGAGATTGAACAGTGACTTTATGTGGGGGTTTAGTTCTTCTTGGATCTTGTGTAAGACGTAGCCCAGGACACTGTCTGGTCCCATTGATGCTGTGTTTTTTGCTTTGGAGAGGGCAGCTCTCACCTGTGCATTTGTGATGTCAGGGAGGCTCCATTCTGTTGGACTAGACATTTGATCTTTTGGGGGGGGGGGAGGGGGGGAAAGTTTGCACTGAACCTGTCTGCCAGGATGTTGGCAATGTCTGTGGGATCAGTGTATTTTTTGTTATTTTGTACTAACTCAGAGCATATCTGGGAGTTGCCCCCCAGATTCCTGACATAACTAAAGAAGGCCTTGTGATTATCTTTAGTGTCTTGTGCAATTTTTCTTTCGAAGCTGGCCTTAGACAATTTTATGAGGTACTTTCTACATCAGGTCCTAGATCCTGATTAGTGAATCAACTTTTAGGGATGTTTTATTGAAGATGTAGCTAGGGGAAGTGTTCAACTCTGACCTCCAACCTTCAGATCCTGATATCTTAGCTCTGAATCCTTCCTGCATGATTCCCCTTTCTGCACCAACAGCTTGGATGTCTTCTGCTTTTTGACCTTGATGCATTTGACCCTGGCCATTTTGGAACCAAATGCACCCAACTGCCAGGTGATTGGTGCAAGGGGCACAGGGTTGGGATTGACTCTGAGGCTTTCAGAACCATCCTTGCTACTAGGGTTCTCATCCTTGGTATCATCTTCTCAGATGTTAAACTCAGTGTCAAAGGCCACTGGTTATCCAAGTTTGCAGATGACTGCAAAAATGGGAGCAGTCACTTTATCCTCCCCAAGGTGAGAACACCCTTCAGGAAGGTCAAATACAGACAAACAATTGCTGCCAAAGCCACAGCTTAAAATGCAATACTAAGAAATGCATCATATCACCTTTTGCAAAGTCTGCCCCCCTGGGTAACTACATCTTCAATAAAACATCCCTAAAAGTTGATTCACTAATCAGGATCTAGGACCTGATGTAAAAAGTAACCTAGCCTTTGAATAACATGTGCCCAAGGTAGTAAGAAAATCCTTATATGTTGCTCAACTTATAAGCAAGGGCATGCCATCTAGGTCCAGACAGATCATCATACCACTGTACTCGGCCCTCATCAGAACTGTCATAGATTATAACGTTCCCTTCAGTCTGTATCTGACCAGACACATGTAGCAACTAATCACAATGTCCTAAGTTGATCGCCTCAAATCCCTGTCTCTTTACTTGGTATCTTATAGATTTCTGAAAGGTTATCTTTTCCTGGGATACAAGGTATTCCTGGACCATGATTTGATGAATATTTTGCATATCTGCAAAAGAAACAGCATCAGAACTACTAGATTAGATTTTGCTTGTGACATAAAGATGACATGTTGGAGAGACAGATCTGTTTCTCAGAGAATTCCCAATCTCTGGAACGGGGTCCCCATCCAAGTGAAGCAGAGTACCTCCTTATCCCTATTTCAGCACAACCTGTACTAATGGATGAGTAATCAGAAATTCACCTGGTCTGGTGCCTATATCTCTAATGTACAGAAGCAGTCAGTAAATTACCCCCTATATAAATCAAATTTGTGGGTCAGATTTAGGTTGCATGGCTAGGCTTATTAGGGCCATAGTGGCCATTAGCCTAGTATACATCTATGAACTTTTGAGCTTAACTCTAGTCTTAGCTACAGATCTGGAGAGGTTGGAGGTCAGAGTAGGACACTTCCCCTATCTACTCAGATCAGTGGAGGTCATTTCATAGTCATCTGGCTTTGACTTGGGCATTTGAAGTCATGGAGAAGAGCTTATCCTATTTGGGGGTAGAGCAGCCACAGTAATGTTCGGATCCAGCCTGATCCTCCAGTCATCTGCTGCCATTGTGTCTCATCAGCTTGTTCAGGAACAATCCTTGCCTTGAAACCTCAAGCAGCCCCAGGTCTGGAGTTCTTTTGAGGTTTCCCTATCTCTTCCAGAGTTCCCTCACTGGAGGAATGCAGGAACCATTAGTGGAAGAGGTGGCAATCTGACTCTCTCATGAGTTGTTAAGCAAGCATACTGACCTCAGTGAGGGGGAAGGTTCTCCTAAATCTCCCCATAACAACGTCTTGTTTGGCAGCCTTCTGGAATTGATAAGATAGAGGGGAAGTTGGACCACTGAAGTCCCTTCCCCTGAGGAGTCAATTTTTCTTGAAGCCTTTGGTACAGGCTAGTCCATGGCTTATGTGGTAACCCATCTGGATGCACTCTTTTTATTTTGGTGTTTAGGAGGATGTGGAGAGAAACAGACATGGTACAGGTCATCAACAGAAATCCAGATAGGATTGCAGTTCCATTCAAAGATAGAGCACATTGGAGCAAGATGCCTGCAGTAAATGCCATTGTTGTAGGTACAACCACCAAGAAGGAGCTCTTAGAGAAGACTTCATCAGTCCACCTTCCAAACAGAGAGTCTATAGCATTGGACAGATTCCAAAGCACACATTTGCTATAGCCACTTTTACCCTTCATGAGCTGCATTACTTGGCACACCTAACCAGACTACAGATAGACTTGCTTAATGACATTACTACAAATGTAGCAACCCAGACGACAATTGAAGTACAAGAGTCTATGCAGGTATAGTTGAGTACCATATTGGCAATTTCAGATGTATCCATGCATCTGCTCTCCAATGCAGATGATGGTATGGCTTAAGATGGCAGGACTGGCATTGCAGCTTGTCACTATGCCTGAATGCACCTCTGGAACTTTGCAGATAGTTTTAAGCATCCTTTGTGAACACTCCAGTCAACAGTTCTACTTTCTTTGGACTGAAAGTTAAAGATAGTTGCCCAGCAGTGAATAAGAGGGTCAGATATTGTCTACAGTGGAAGATCACTTTTCCACTACTTAAAGGACCTTTTTTGCAACCAGAGGAGGAGTAAGTGGCACTTTTTGTGGAAGTCCTAACATTTTGCACAGAACACTCCTGATGATGATGGTAACCCCCATAGCACACATCTCTGGATGCTGGAATGGTTTGCTGAATAAGGGTTTCAGGGGATCTTTCTCTGAGAAACTTTTTCAGTGCCCCTGTAGGTTTTCATGGCTGATGAACTCTGGTGGCAGTCAGTTTTGAGTACTGCCCTTTGGTCACCACAGCCTGCCCAGGTGTTCACCAAGTCCATGATAGTAGTAGTGGCCCAACTCAGACTGTAGAGGTTCCAGGTCTTCCCTTACCTGGATAATTGGCTCCTTATGGCAGCTTCGAGGGCATTGCTAGTTTGTGCTAGAGATGCCTTGCTCCATCTGTGCCCATCCCTAGGGTTTACATTTAACTTTGACAAATCCAAGCTAGTGCCATTTCAGGCTTAAGAATTCATAGGTTGCCATCTAGACATGCCCAATCAGATTGCCAGATTTCCTTTTTCATGGCTATCCTCACTACATCTTCAGCCAGTCAGTTCTTCTTGCTGAGAGGTCACTTCCTTCTCTTCCATTATCCTTTATTTGCCTTAGGTTGATGACAGCTGTCATCTGTTTAGCTTCTTTGGCCAGATTTTACACGTGGGTCATCCAGTGGACTCTTTCAGTACAGTGGTCTCTAACAACTCATCCTTTGCAGTTTCCCATAAGACTGACAGAGGTTTTCACTGCCACAACTCTTGGTATATGACATTCAACAGAGTATTGTCAGAATGCCCTGTTGTACTTCCCCCTCCCTCAGCTATGGTGACCACTGACACTTCCCTGCTTGGGTGGGGGCCACTTCGAGGGAAGGATGGTCCAGGTTACCTGATCACAGTTAGAGGCCAATTTAGACATCAAGTATTAGGAAATGAGAGTGGCCTCCCTGGTGTTGCTGGCTTTTTGTGACTGCCTCCCAAAGGGTATGATATTGATCCAGACTGACAATATAGCTGTGGTCTGGTATATCAATACACAAGGTGAAACTCAATCTTAAACCATGCGTTGGAAGGCCATGAGGGTGCAACAATAGACAATGTCTTCCCAATGTTTTCTGATTGCAAAGCACATCCTGAGGAAATCCAATATCCTAGCAGACAATCTGAGCACGAGTATTCTAATGTATCACAAGTGGTCTGTCAATCAGGCAGTGGCAACAAAAATCTTCAGCTACTGGGATTAACCTTGCTGTAACTTGTTTGCCATGCCTTGCAAAACAAAGTGCAGTGACTTCCATGCCCAGATTTCCTGAAAGGGACAGTCACCAAGGGACACTCTAGCCCATCTTTTTCCCCCAGGTCTCCTCTATGTGTACCTCTGACTCCTTTGATAGTAAAGTTTTTACTGAAAGCAGCTTGGTGTATGGTGACTGATCCACATTGCCCCCTTCTGGCCCAGACATGTTTTGTTTCCCTTCCTGTGACCTGGTTCACCTTCCTTGAGTTCTGGATCCAATCCCAGATCTAATCTCATACCCATTAGACCAGCCACACTCTGATCTCATGTCCCTTAAACTAATTGTTTGGCTTCTCCATTTCCAGTGATGGCCAGGAATTTCAAATTGTCCGCCAGAGTGGTTCATATCCTTTCCTCATCTCAACAGTCATCCACCAGGAAAATTTATAGTAGCAAATGGAGGAGATTTTGTATTTCAGCCATTTCTAAAAGTTTGTACCCTTTTCAGCACCCTTTGATGCAGTCTTGGACTTCTTATTTAGTCTTTTTCAATAGGGGCAAGCTGCTCTATTATTAAATTCCAGTTAATGGCCATCTCTAATTTTCATGTTGGTCAGGATTATTTCCCCATAGGTTCCCTGAGACTTTCAAAAGCATTTTTGAAGGAGATCCTTCTTCTTAGGTGCCCTTGGGGATTCAGTTCATTCTTGGGATCAGGTCTCCTTTTGAGCCTATTGTGACTGCAGCCCTAAGGTTTTTATCTTGGCAAATTTTCTTTGGTTGCGGTGACTTCAGAACTTCAGGCTTTGACCTGTGAGCCTCCTTAACTAATTTTTCATGAAGACAGTGTATCATTATGAAATAATCCAGCCCTTTTGCCTAAAGTGGCTTCTGTGTCCAACCTGAACCAGTCTTTTTATTTGCCAGTGTTTTTCCTGAAATTCAGTAATGAGAACAGATATATTCTTCACTGCTTGGATCTGCATCAATGACTATGACTTTACTTACACAGGATGAAGGACATCAGGAAATCTGACCAACTTATTGTGTCATGTTCCAGATTTACTCCAGAAAATTGGGTATATTAGGTTACTTTGTCTAGAATGCGTACAGATTATAACTCTTTCATTTACAAAATTAATGGATATCCTTAACATCCCAAACAAAAGCTCATACCACTAGGGCAAATGCCCTAGTGGTATTTGTTCAGCAGCTGTTTGGTCTAATACTAATACCTTTGTAACTCACTACAAACTTGACATTCAGTCTATATCAAGGTCTACTTTTGGTTCCACCATTTGTCCAAAACATTCTCTGTTAGTACCACCCAGATAAGTTTGACTGGGGCCTCGGTCCCACAGGCTGAGGCAGATGGAAGAGACAACATCAGCTATGAAAGTTATGTACCTATCATAACATTAAGCTCCATGATTTCTTCTTCTTCTGTCCATCTCAATCACCCCTCCATTCATCCTCCACCCAAAGTGTCGTCTGTGATTTTATCTCATAATGAACCTTGCAGGCCTTTCTGAAGTCTTTTGTTTTTTAGATTTCTTTTGTCTTGGTCTGGTGTTTCTCAATTAATGTTTTTCAATAGAGGGATGCAGTATGCTGGGGGCAAACTCAATCTGAGGATATGAGGTAATGCAGGGCATTATAGCAGAGAAGCTTTAGCTTCAGAGCCAAAATTCTAAAGTGCTGAACTGGATCTCATTGGATAAGACAACCCAAAGGTTGAGATGGATGGAAGAAGACATGGATCTAGCGATATGGTAACTACATAATATTCATTTTTATTATCTGCTAAAATAAGAGGATCTGCCCACCATATTTTGGAAAGAGTTTCTTGCACTGGTGAAGTAACACATATGAAGGTAGCTTTGTGGTCTGTCAGGTGGCAGACAGGCAGTATGTCACTGACAATGTATTGCAAAGGCAAAAACAATGTATGGCCATGGGGACAGCATTTGCTCCCATGTACACTAATCTATTTATGGCTTTCTTTGAAATTACTTTTTTATTTAAATTAGATTTTATGAAGAAATATGTTCATTTTTATTTTCGTTACATAGATGACTTAATATTTGCATGTAAAAATGTCTGGGATGAAGTAGAAGTTTTTATAACAGAACTACATAAAAACCCGTTTTGTTTAGCTTTTGATGGTTTACAAAGGGGTAAGTAATAAAGTTATATATCTGGACCTTGTGTTAGAAGGAAAAGAGAATGGGAAAATCATGACAAATATTCATAGAAAATTTGTGGATGGTAGTCAGTACCTTCAAGCTACCAGTTGCCATCCACCTCATATTTTGAAAGCTCTACCGTATGAGGAATTGTTACAAATTTTGAAACTATGTAATGATAAAGTCTTGATGGCACAAGAAATGAATGAAACCATAAAAATGTTTCTAGCAAGAGGTTATCATACTAATGATATACGAGAAGCTCAGAGTAAAATCTGGAATGAAATAGAAGGAATAAAGAAAGAAAGAGGGAGTAATAGATTCATTTTTACAGGTAGAAGAAATGAAATGGATAAAAAGGGTTTGGTGGACCTTATATATTTTGTTCATAGTATTGTATCAGTTTATAACATCAAAAGCAAGGAAATAGTGGAGTTAATACAGTATTATTGGAAGTATTTAATGCAGGATAAATTATTGGCAAGTATTTTTCCATGGAAACCTTTCTTTTCATATTCTAGGGGTAAAAATTTCAGAGACATGGTAGCGCATGGTATGTTTATCATGCCTGCCATGGAGATAATAAGGGCACCGTTAGTCAAAGGAACTTTGAAATGTGGCAAGTGCAATGTATGTACACATATTGTGGGTACATTTCACAGCATGAATAATATTAGATTTGAACCTAGGGGTACTTTTTCTTGTAAGAGTAATGGGGTAATATATGCCCTGAGATGTCCATGTCACCTATATTCTATAGGTGAAACAAAGAGAGAGTTCCGTATAAGGTTCATGGAACATTTAAGGCGTATAAAAAACTGAAGGGAAGATAAAGTAATTGCTTCACATTTTAAAATGTTTCATGAAAATGATGCTAATTTATTATACGGTACTGTTTTGGAATAGATAGGTTCATAGGTTCATAGGTTCATACTAGGCTATCTGCTCTAGGGCATTTATAAGCCTAGCCAGAATGTGTTTGGCTTTCACCACCCATTTTAAATTAATTTTGCTATGCCCTTTTTCGAGGTTAGTATACTGTGCCTCTGTCTAACAGTGACACAGAAGTGATACCCGGGTTAAACCTACGATCTCCCATCCACTCATCAAGGTTCCTCTTGAAGAGTCAATGAGGGACTCTGCCTAACCTGGACTGGGATTTTATTCCAGAGTGAAGGGAGCCTCTGGGTTATGAATCTGTCCCTCCAGCATGTCCTATTTATTTCAGTGCTGAGGTTCAAGTCTCTCGAGCGCATAGCTCAATGGGATTTGGATTTTCTGAGGTGCAGCATGTCCATTAATTCCGGGTTGGACATGGCTTTATACGTCAGGCACAGATCGCCCCTGAACAGGTGGTATGCCACTGAGTAGAGCTGGAGTTTCTTTAACCGGGCAGCATATGGCATCTGTTTGAGCCCTTTGATCCTCTTGTTGAGGTACTTTTGGGGTCTTTCCAGTTGCTGCAGGTGTCTGGTAACGTACATCACAAAAGGGGCATTGTACTCAATTATCGGCCTGATGAGGGATGAGCAAAGAGGAATGATGACCTCCCCTAATCTAGATGTGAATCCCTTCATGATTAGGTGGGCTATATAAAATGTTTTTCTAACCACTTTGGCCACGTGGTTGTCAAATGAGAGACTGCTATCAGCTTGGGTCCCCAGGTCCCTAATTACTTCTTCTGTACTTAATGGATTACCACCTATGTGGTAATTTGTGGGCACTTTGTTTTTGCCAAAGGGGATGACTATACACTTTTTGGCATTTAGCTTGAGGCCATGGCTCTGGCACCAGTTGTCTGTTTCTATGAGGCCCTTTTGGAGGATGCTTGTGTCGGCTGGAGAGTCGATTATGGTGCCCAGTTTGCAGTCATCTGTGAACTTGATCAGCCACAGTCCTTCCGTGTTGGCCTGTATCTCCAAGAAATATATACCGAACAAGAGAGGTCCCAGGACTGAGCCTTGTGGGACGCCACTTGTAACTGGTTTGGAGTCTGACGTGGCTCCAGCAATTCTAACCATGTGGGTTATGTCCTTGAGCCAGTTTGCAGCCCATCTAGTGACATAGGGGTTTATATTTAAGCTGGTGAGCTTATCTATAATGCCCGAGTGGGGTATTGTATCGAAGGCTTATGCGAGGTCCAGGTAGGCTGTGTGGACCACCTTCCCCTCATCAATGGCCTTGGTGACTGTTTCAAAGAAATCAACCAGGTTTAAGAGGCAGGATCTGCCCTTAACAAAGCCAAACTGGGTAGGATCCAGTGTCTGTAGGTCCCCAATATCTTTATTTATGAGGTCCATGATGATCCTTTCCATAGCTTTGCAGACCAAGCTAGTCAGGCTTATGGGGCGATAGTTTCCAGGATCCATTGAGGCACCACCTTTGTGGGGAGGGACCACTGTTGCTGTACGCCACTCTTTGGGTACATATCTTGTAGTAAGGCTGAGATTGAACAGTAATTTTATGTTTGGGTTTAGCTCTTCTTGGAGTTCATGTAGGACGCAGCCCGGGACACCGCCTGGTCCCATTGATGCTGCGTTTTTTGCTTTGGAGAGGGTGGCTCTTACCTGAGCATCTGAGATGTCAGGGGGGCAGCACTCTGCTGGGATAGATATTTGCCCTTTTGGTGGGGAGGGGGGGGGGGGGGTTTGCGCTGAACCTGTCAGCTAGGATGTTGGCAATGTCTGTGGGTTCAGTGTATTTTTTGTCATTTTGGACTAATTCTGAGCATATCTGGGAATTCCCACCCAGGTTCCTAACATAACTAAAGAAAGCCTTGTGATCATCCTTAGTGTCCTGTGCAATTTTTCTCTCGAAGCTGGCCTTAGACGATTTTATGAGTGCCCGTAGTTTTTTGCTAATACTGATCAGAGATGCCTTCCCTTTTTGGGATTTTGCTCTATCATTTAGTAGCTTCCTCCTTTTATTGTATAGTTTGTTTATGGCTGGGGTCCACCAGACAGGACGTCTGCCTTTGGAGGATTGGGTCTTGGTTTTATTTGGGATTGCATGATCCATGCATTCCTGAAGGTGTTCATAGAATGCATTTATAAAGGATTCTGCGGTCTGGGCTGTATTTTCCACAGGCCCGGGGGCTTTGAAGGATTCCACCTCGGTTTTGAGGAATGCGAAATTTGCTTTAGAGAAGTTTTTCACTGTGGTTTTCTGGGCAGGAGGTGGGGTCGGGATGTGAATATCCAGTGAGATTAGTTTATGGTCTGATCTTACCAGTGAGGGATACACTTCTGGTCTGGAGCATAGAGTCCCCATGTTGGTGATGATCAGGTCCAGTATGTTTTCCCCTCTTGTGGGAGTGGTAACAAGTTTTTCCATAGCATTTGAGTTTATAAATTCTAGGAACCTTTGGGCTAGGGTGTTGGAGCTAGAGTAATGCTCCCAGTCTATGTTTGGGTAGTTGAAGTCGCCTAATATAATGGTGTTTGGAGAGACCTTCATATTTTCCAGTGTTCTCAGGAAGGCCGAGTGAGGTTCCTGGGTTTGGGAGGGTGGTCTATAGCAGGCTATAATCTGGAAGGCAGTTTTACCCACTGTTAGTTGCACATGGATAGTCTCTGATGCTTTGTGCTGTGCCACCAACCTGGAGGTGTGGATATCTTTGACGAATATTGATACTCCCCCTCCTTTTGTGGTTCGGTCCAAGTTTTGGGGCTGAAAAGCATAGAATGCATAGATGTTACAGATGATATATTAAAACAAAGACCGTTGTATAAGGAAAGCATTTATATTTTAAAATATAGTACATTAATTCCTAAAGGTTTAAATAATGAATTGAATTGGAAATGTCTGCTTTAATGAGATAATTGTTGTTTATTGTTTAATTGGTTAATGAAATGTAATTAATGGTAGAGTATAAAAGGTAAAGTTTTTTTGTAGTTTTTTATTCCATGACGGTGGCTACACCGAGGCGCTAGAATAAATTATTTCTGCTTTTTACTACGTGGTCTTCATTTACTCTGCAAACAGTAAAGAAAGCATTTGGATTCCAGTTGTGGTCTGAATAATAGGAGAAGGTGAAGGTGGTGTTGTGTGGTTAAGCATGTCATTGTGGCCCGTCATCAACTGCCTAGACATTAAAAATTAATCAAAGCAACTTTTGTTTTGCTTTGAGGGTCTACAAAGGTAAAGCCTGGATTATATGGGGTGCATTGGACTGTAACCATCAATAATTGCAGTGTAGTTCAAGAATTAATTTGATCTAATGTTGTCTTTTCTGTCAATCTCAGCCTTAGGGTTAACGAATATGACTCAGATGTGACGTCAGAATCTTCAGTCCTGGAGCTCCACCTCCATAACTCCCTACTCTGTCTGACTCTACTCAGATCTTATTTCCTGCCATCACAAATGGAACATGGTCTCGAGAGCTCCTCTTGATAAGTGACTTCTTTCCTTGTTTTTTGCTAAACTTTTTGCAGTCTCCTCTACCTTTCTTCTTTGTTTATATATATATATATATATATATATATATATATATATATATATATATATATATATATATATATATATATATATATTTGTATGTTAGAGTTTAGATTAGGGTTTGGTATAGTATTTAGATTACTTTTTAGGTAGGTTAGATGCTGAGGTGTAGTATAACTTTAGCACTTTTATCATGCTTTTTTCTATCTTAAAAAAATCTGCCTTTTATATCTTTGATTAGTATTGACAGTTGTGTTATTGTTGCTGTAATGTTTTTGCTATCTTGTGGTAATTGCTTTTTTTTTTTTTTTTTTACTTAGTGGTTAATCTCTCCCCACTATACAATGGGTTAGACAATTTCGGGATGTAAAGATTGCATTACATGTGAGCACAAAGTGCCCCAACAAGACACCCAGGATAAGTGTGTCTATTGTTGGGGTGTGCCGGACCTGGACTTCAAGTGCCCAGCTTGCACTGCTTTTGATATCAGAGGACTGGTTGAAAAGAGGGACAAACTTGTTTAAAGGGCCTTTTCCAGCCTTTGGCCACTTTAGTTTCTCATTCCCCAGCTAAGAAACAGGACAAGAAGTCTAAGAAGGAGGGAGAAAAAGCTAAAGATAAGGATACTTCAAAATTGTCATATTGTACTAACCGCAGAGACAAGGAGGAAAACAAACCTTCCTCCTCTTCCACCAAGGGTCAGCAGGATCCTAAGATTCAATGATCTTTGAGTCCTTCTGCTCCAGCTGAGACTTTGGTGCCACCAGTTGCCAGTGATTGCATTTCTGGACTCTGAATCTTCTAACTCTCCCACCCATTATTCTCCTAGTCAATTTCTTTCTAAGGACCCATCTGCTTCTTCATCCAGGGATCACTCCTCTTTCTTCCTCATTACTCCTGCCAAGTTTTCACCAGAACCATCCCCTTTTCTCACTCAGTGCCAAGCTTTTCCTTTCCGGATCTGAATCTTGGATCCCCTTTGGGATGTACCTTACCCGACACCTGCAGCAATTAGAAAGACCCCAAAAGTACTTCACCAGGAGGATCAAGGGACTCAAACAGATGCCATATGCTGCTCAGTTAAAAAAACTCCAGCTCTACTCAGTTGCATACCGCCTACTTCGAGGCGATCTATGCCTGACATATAAAGCTATGTCCAACACAGAATTAATGAACATGCTCCACCTCAGTAAATCTAAATCCCTTAGAGCCACACGCTCGAGGGACTTGAACCTCAGCACAGAAATAAATAGAACATGCTGGAGGGACAGATTCATAACCCAGAGGCTCCCTTCGCTCTGGAATAGAATTCCAATTCATGTTAGGCAGAGCACCTCACTGACTCTCTTCAAGAAGAATCTTGATGAGTGGATGGAGGATCGTAGGTTTGTCCTGGGGATTACTTCCGTGTCACTATTAGACAGAGGCACAGTAAACTAAACTTTAAAAAGGGCACAGTATACTCAAATCAAGGGGTGGTGTAAGCCAAACACAATCGGGCTAGGCTTATAAATGCCCCAGGGCAGATAACCTAGTATGAACCTATGAACCTATGAACCTATGAACCATCTGTTAAAAAACTCTTGAAGCCAGCATGCGTGGCTTCTTCCAGGTCTGGCAGATCAGTTTGGAGCCTCAAATCCAGCTGATGAGTGCTTTCCTGCAGGCCCAGATGGACCTAGGGATTATTCCTACCTCCTTAGCCCTGAGGCGTGAATCTGTGGTACTCCAAGACCCTGGTCTGATTGTTTCTGTTTCAGCATCATTGGTTCAGGGGTTCTACAGTTCAACTGCCCTCCCCCTCTCCCAGTGCTGATAGCATGGCTGTTTCAGATACTGGCACCATCACTGATGTTCTTGACTCCAGCTGTGTTACAGCCAATTCTATTTTGGAGCCAACTGGTTGGGGTCAGCACCACTGAGCCAAGGTCAACTTTCTGAGCTTTAGAGTAGTCGCTGCCCCTGAATGCTTTGGTTTTAGATAGCTTGGCTCTGATCACATTGTCAGAGCCAACTGGGTCATTGCTAGACACTGGGTTCTTGCTCTGCTGTTGTATCCAAAGGGTGCCAGTCCTGTCCCATTGGACTCAGTGTTGACTTTAGACATTCACAGAAAGGATCCTCTTCTGTTTGGAGATGGGCTGCTTTGGCAGCTAAGCCAGAACCATCCCAATACTTGTGTCCTTCTGCATCCTTGCCTATACATCAGTCTTCTCTGGGCAGCCTGCATCTATGGGCCTTGAGACCACCCTGCATTTAGGGCCCCCTCATTTTCCTTATTTCATCCCACTTCTCTCCTGGGAGGTCCAAGCGATGAGTAAGTGTAAGAGAAAGCACTTACTAAAGATACCAACCTAGCTGAAAGGGAAGGATCCTCAAAGTTTTCTCCCATGTGAATGCCTCCATTGGATAATTATTCAAATTGCTGAAACATTGTAGGGTTTGGACTACCAAAGCCTCTTCCCCTCAGTAGTCGAAGTTTCTTGAGGCTTTTGGCATGGGTCCATCCATGTCCTGGATGGTTCCCCCATCTGAATGCACTTGTTGATGTGATCTCCCAAAGAACCCAGAGAAAACACAAAATGGTGGAGCCCATTCCCCAAACACCCAGCATTATCTTGTTCCCTTGCAAAGATAGGGCCCATTGGAGCAAGGTTGTGGTGGTGGATGACATTGTGGTTGTGGCTGCCTCCAAAATGAATATCTCATAGAAGTGTTCCATGGTCCATCTACCTAACAGGCAATCTTGGGCCTAGGATCATCTAGAAAAGTGCACCTACCCTTCAGCCACATTATCCTTAAGTTCATAGATTCATAGGCTAGTACTAGGCTAACTGCCCTTTCGAGCCATTTTAAGCCTAGCCAGTCATCCCCTGTGAGATTTAAACCCTGTACCCTGTGTTTGTAAGGAAAACACCTTAACCATTAGGCCACCCTCCCAATGAATTACCTAGCCCATTTGACAAGGCTTAACTTGGAAATGTCAAAAGTGGTGAAGACAAAGCACCTTCCAGAATTTCAAAAAAAAAAAAAATGGAGGCTCAGTTGACAGCAATGGAGTCAATTTTCAATGTATCCATGAGACTTTTGTCTAATGCTGCTAATGGTACATCCCACACTGCAGGCACCTCCATGCTTGGACACACTTATGCAACTTTGTGGGCTGTTCTAAGGTGTCTTTTATCGACACCCCTTTCAATGGATCCTCACCTTTTGGCCTAAAGGTCAAAGAGACTCTTACCAGGAACAAACAGGATGGAAACACACTGTCTGCCAGTGGCATTTGCTTCTCAACCCCTCAGAGGTACTTCTCTAGGAACCAGAAGGGAGGGAAGCATCTCTTTTATTGTAAGTCACAGTAGCCTTGCAGGACATAGCTAATGACAGTTCTTCCCAGGCAGGGGAGGGAGTAACTTTAATGGACATTGTCCAAGGGGCATGGGTGGTCACAGAACCAAGGCTTCTGGGTGCTTTTCTCTGGGAAGCCTTTCCAACACCCTTGATGGGTTGCCTGACTGCCACAATCTGGAGGCAGTCAGGGGTGCCTAGCTCTTCACCCAAAAGCTTGGAAGGCCATCATGACTGATATGCGGGTGCTGAAATTTATAGTAAGAGGTGATGCCAGTCTCTTTTTTTTTCACCCCAAAAAACTCTTTAAAGTCTCTTCTTGATGTGCCACTCCATCAGTGAAGGGAAGCAGTGGTGGAAACCAGAAACTGCTTCTCAACCAAGTCAGCCAAGAGGTCCCACTAGATCACAGAAGATCCAGATTCTATTCAAGATTATTTTTAGTAACAAAGAAAAACAGGGACCTCAGACACATCTTGGAGCTCAGCAAATGTAATCATTTTGTCAAACAGACCAAATTCTGGATGATCACTGTCACTGTGCAGTCCATTCTGCCTCTTCTGAGGAAGGATGACTAGAAATGCTCAAGAGATTCAAAGATGTCTACTGTTACATAAAGATAGTGAGATATTCCAGGAGGGGCCTGCACTTTCAACTGGGAGCTAGTCAATACCAATTTTGAGCTCTGCTCTTTGATCTCACCATAGCTGCCTGGCGTTCACCAAATATATGGCAGTGGTAGCAGCCTGGCTTAGGCTGCAGGGATTCCAGGGTTTCTATAACTGGATGACTTGCTCCTGACAGCTTCCATGAGGCCATCCCTAATCAAAGCAAGAGTTTCCTTGCTCTATCTATGTCTGTCTTTAGGCATAACTGTGAACTTTAATAAGTTAAATCTGGAGCAGATTCAATTAGTGGTATTTATTGGTTGACATTTGGATAAGGTTAATCAAACTACAAGACTCCCACTCTTTAGATATTTGTTTGGCATTTGTTTAACAGAAAAGTCCGACTGGGCATGAATCCCGTGTTTAGGAGAAACCCAGGGAGAAAAGCTCTAACACACATAATTCAATTAATAAACTACGTAAGATTATCACATGAAGTGCAGTAACAAATAGAATAATCGACATACAGGATAAATAAAGTCAGATCAGAAAATCATATGGTGAATAGTAAACAACAATTTTAGGATGTTGAACACCTAGTAAAGTCAATCAGTAGTGATAACCAATGGTAAAGATGTCAAGCATTTTAAATATGAGCAAAGACTAAGAGAAAGGAAAGAGATTTTACTGTTGGGGTAGATTAGGAAATGGAGTTAAAGTGGGGAGCCATTGGAGAAGTAGCTGGTGCTTTGGCTAATAAGAGAAGGGCAGAAATGAAAGGAGAAAAGAAGAGCAAGGGAAAGCGACGGATCAAGGGAGAAGAAAGGAGGAAGAAGAAAGAGAGGGAAAATAAAGGAAGTAAAGGAAGGAGTAATGGGCAGTGTCAACCTGGTATAAGACATGTACAGAGCCTGGAGTTAAGGAGAAATCTCTTTAGAGATTGTTTGAATATCTGACTACATTACATTGCTCCAGTATCTGTAGGAATACTGTTCCATACTTTGGCAACTTAGTAGAATATAAGCAGTGGCTGACAGATTTTTTTGGTTTATGGTTTTTAAGGAGGTGTTTCTCAGACGAGTGAAGAGAGTGATTAGGGAGGTAATGGTTATGGTGCTGGTTGCTGGGCAGGATGAGGATTTGTATACCATTTTATGAGCAAGGAGGAGTTGGGTGAACTTCAGGTAGTGGGGTAACTCAAGCTAGTGTAAATATTTGAGGGCGGAGCAGTGGTGGGAGTTGTATGACTGACTGGCTGCAAATCTTGGGGAGAGTTGAATGTTGGTGAAAATGGGTGAGGCATATAGTAGTGAAGAAAGGAGGTATGTACTGGCTAGAGTAACTCTTGAGGAGTTGATAAAGAAGTTTTTATGATCTATAGAGCATGCACAGTTTGTGGTATGTTGTTTTTATGCACTTTTGAATATGAAGATCAAATTTCAGTTGATCATCTATTATGACACCAAGTAACTTTGTGTGAGGTACAACTTCAATTTTAATATTGGTGAGAGGATATTTTGAAGGTGTCTTTTATGTGTGTTTGGAATTTGGGGAGAAATAAGTGCAATTTTGTTTTATTTGGATTTAGGAAAAGCTGATTGTCACTGAGCAAGTTTTCACTAGAGTTGAAAGCCTGCTGAGTGATAAATTGTAACTGGGAAGGACTATCAGATGAGCAAATGACAGTTGAGTCATCTGCATATTGTATAAGTGTAGCTTGATGGAAGGATGTATGTAGATAAATATGTTTAAAAGGAGAGGGCCAACTACAGAGCCTTGTGGGACACCATATAGTAGACAAGATGAGTAAGTAGAGAGCCATTTAACTGATTGTAGTTGGTTAGATGGATAGCCAAGTGACTGATGTATTGGAAAAGTCTAAGGCAGACATTTTTGAGAGTAGTTTAATATGTAAGACTGTATCGAAAGCTTTAGAGAGATCTAAAAGGAGGGAAGAAACTAAATTGTTATCTCTAGCTGTAATGATGTGGTCCAAAAAGACAACAAAAGGGTGGGAGGTTGGCCTAATGGTGAAGGTGTTTACCTTACAGACACAAGGTGTAGGGTTTGATTCTCCCATAGGGTAAGTGGCTAGGCTTAATATAGCCCCCAAGGGCAGTTAGCCTAGTAATAATCTATGAACCTAATCTTTGAACTATGATCTGGGCAGAAGCAGTGTTGGGTAGAGGTTAATACATTTTCTTGGAGAAAATATTGTAAAAGTTGTTTATGAATACATTTTTCTAAAATCTTGGAAAGAGGGGACAAGATTAGAGTTGGTCTGAAGTTTCTTTCAGTGGCGTTTCCCCCTATATGAAGACGAATTATGTAAATATATTCCCGAGAGATGGGACATAGGAGTCACATATGCATCATTTGGTCAAGATAGAGACTGGGTAGGCAATAGACGGGCCAGCAGTCTTTAGATATTCATATGGAAGATTGCCTACAAGGGTTAAGCAGGGCTTAAGTTTGTGTAATAAATTTTTATATAGGAAGTAAAGACAGATTTTAAGTTGAAAATGGCATTGTTAGAGCCTTGAAGTCTGTTAGGGGTGGCAGGATTCTGTAGGGAGTTTTGGGTCAGTGTGTCTATTGAGACTATAAAGTGGGAGTTAAATTTAGGAGCAGTTTCTAAGGGCAAAATGTCTGGACAAGGGTTACAGGCACTAAGAGTTCCAGGGTGTAATATTTTATTGATAGTGGACCAAAATTTTTGGGGATTGTGTTTTTGGTTATCCTGCGGGTTGAAATAATATTATTTCTTATCAGCAGTACATTGTTTTTTGTCATGTTTTGAAGTTGTTTGTAGGTCTGTAAGTGAGCTTGAGATTCATAGTTTTGCCAGTTTCTCCAAGCTTTGTCTCTCTTATACATTAATTGTCTGCAAAAAGGGTTAGCCAGCATGATTGGATGAATTTAACTCTTTTTTCTTATAGGAGCGAGGCTATTGAGAATGTCAAGAAATATTGTATTAAATTTTAAAAGAGCATTATCTAGTAGTGGGGAATAAAGGATGGACCAATTAATGTTATTAAGGATGTCGTTAAAAATCTTGGACTTGAAATTTGAAAGTTACGGCAGTCTTTATAAAAGTGCTGTTTGATATGGTGAGTTTTAGTCTCTGAACACAAATGGGATGGTGATCACTGAGGGAGTATGAGGGGGTTTTGGAGAGTCATAAAGGTTTGGATTTGAGACTAACATCCAGTCCAGAGTAGTCCCAGTGTTATTAGCTTTGTTGAAGTGACTATGGGAAGTTATGAGTTGTTTAAAACCATATACATTGATATTAGTGGAGGGTAGCCTGATGTGAAGGTTTGACTGTTAATATTGACATCACAAAGAATTATTATTTTATGAGAAATTAAACTAGATACCCAGTGTAGGATGTCTTTCAAAATAGGGATGTTATTTCCTGGGGGAATATATAGGGCAATTATACATACATACATACATACATACATAGTGTTTTATGCTCATTTAATTTACAGTGAGAGACAAGATTCTCTGCAGACATGAACTGAGAGAAATAGAAGAAGGAGAGACAGAAATAAGGTTAGAAAATATGACTGCAACACCACCAACAATTTTATTTAATCTGTCAGAGAGTATGATAGTATAGCCTGGGGGGAGAATTTCAGAGTCTTTTATATATGGTTTGAGCCACGCCTTCCTAAGAATAATAATATCTAGGGAGTAAGGAGTGATCCAGGAATGAAATTCAGAGACTTTGTTTACTATACTTTGAATATTTATGGATATGATTTTCAAATTGTAGTAGATATTATTACAGTAGAAGAGGGAGCGGGTGAAGAAGAGAGGTAGTTGGGGCCTAGGTTTGGGTTGGACATCACCGCATAATATAATCTTTTTACAGTATGCATACATTAGTGAGGGTTTAGATATGTTAGTATTACATTTAAAATTTACCTTATATGGGTTGGGAGAAGGGTTAACAATTTGATATCTGAAATTGAGATGGGGTGTAAGCCAAATAAGCTAGAAGCAATAGTGATAGTGAATGGCTGGCAAATGACATAGGCAGCATGAGTAAGGGTGGGGGATTGAGAAATAGGTGCAATAGGTATCATATAGCATGTAAAGTATGATAATAGTAGGAGTAGATATGTGGATAGAAAGTTGAGGAATATATCTGGTGTGTATCAGAAATAAAAATCTTGAAGACAATGATGGAGAATAGATGGTATATGTATATATAATTATGTTATAAAAAAAAATAAAAAGAATTAAACAAAATAAAAAGAATATAAAAGAATTAGGCAGGAATTTGAACAGGTATGTAGAACATGGGAAGCTAAGAATTTGGAGCAGTGAGAAGGCTGAAAGGAGAAGAAAGAGGACAGCTGTAGAGATATAACATATATAAAGGAAAAAAAAGCCCCCGGATTCAGCAAGCCCTGCACAGCATGCATGATTAGTGTAAGAGGTAATGTTGGCAATATGTTGGCCGAGCGATCCACGTACGTGCCCGTTTGACGTGCACAAGCGCTCTTGCACTAGTCCTGCACGTTCCCAGACCTGTATGCAAATTATCCCATTTGCAGGTGAAAACCATGCAAATGAGGTAAATCTGCTATCCAGGAAGCTGGAATCAGGCCGTGCAGGACTAGCGTAATCTGCAGAAATGTACTTGTTTAGTAACCGAGTACATTTCTGCATAATCCAAAACGGAGACATGACAGCTCCAAATAAATGCTGCATATCATTGAGGAAGCATGCCAATGGCCAAGTATAAGGCCATTGGCATTGCAAACAATAAAAAAAGTAAATAATTCAACCTTTATTTTATTTTCGCCG
Source organism: Protopterus annectens (assembly GCF_019279795.1). Lineage (NCBI taxonomy): Eukaryota > Metazoa > Chordata > Ceratodontiformes > Protopteridae > Protopterus > Protopterus annectens. Next base: position 1,469,538,595 of record NC_056729.1, read on the forward strand.
ATCTTGGCTGTTTAAGCATAGGGCAGTGGCACGCAAACGGGATCTTTGGGAAAATAAGAAAATAAACCTAAAACAAGCATTTTAACTAAAATCAGTATTCCGCCATGCAAGTCAATGGCAGGCAAAAGACAACCTGGCCAGTGAATAGTGGTTGCTAAGGGGGAGGCTCAGTGTGACACATGTAACTATGCATTAGCATGCAATCCTATGCAAATGAGGGGAAGGATAGTGAATCCCAGTTTTCCCCAGCATGTGAGGCAGGTCCCAACAGTGTAAGAGCATGAATAGCTGAGTGCAAGACTAGGAGGTAGGTGGCATCATGGGTGGGTGTGTCAGGCATACTGTAAGCAGATTGGAGCCCTGTGGCTTGGGTGTGCTCCTAGCTTAGCACACCTAAGCTAGGGGTGTGTCAAAACCTGCCTAACACTCTCTACAAAGTGTAAGAGAGTGTGCGTGCCGCGCACTGGGCTTTACAGGAAGAAAAATTAAGTTAAACCAGGAAATAGCAGCAATGTGCACATTTGAGCACTCCATTTGCATGGCGCACACACAGGATCAAACTGGGAGGCAATGGGAAGGGAAAACAGCAGTAGGAAGGCAATCAAGGAGAACTAGCCTAGCTGGCAGGTGAAATGTATCAGAATCAGCCATTTACACAGGCAGCAGCCCAGCCCAGAACACTACTATAAACTAAGCAAACACCTTCACCACTGGTGTTCCCCACACTCTACACCACTGGTGTATACAAGTGGGAAAATTTTAACAAACAAACCTACAAAATGAGAAGGGCTGCAGCAGGCAACATAGAACAACATGTGCAAGAGGCTGAGGGTGGTGAGGATGTAAATGCTGCCGAAGAACCCACAGTGAGGAGATGGAGAAGAGTGTACAGACCCAGGGTAACCTACCAGGGGCTACATGAGCTGGAGATAGTGGAGCGCTATAGGGTGGACAGACACCTACAGCAAATAGTTGAGCTGAGCCGGCCACACCTGACACACCAAAGTGACCCAGGGGAACCCATCCCAGTGGATACCAAGGTATGTGGAGGCCTAGGTATACTAGCCACAGGTACCTCCCAAAGCACAACTGGGATCTCACAGGCATCAGCATCCAGAGTATTCCACTAGTTCCTGGATGCCATGTCAGCACATGCCAGTGAGCATGTATATTTCCTCAACACCTGTGAGGTGTTGACCAGCAATATGCATCTCTTCCATCAAATAGCAGAATACCCTGGGGTAGTGCGTGCTATACACTGCATGCACATATGCATAAAAGCACCACCTGGTGAGCAGGGTAAGGCCTACATCAGCCGCAGGGGCATCCCCTCCATCAACTGCCAGATCGTATGTGATGCCCAGGGCATTATAATGAATGTGTGTGCTGGCTGCCCTGGAAGCTATGACGATTCCCATGTATGTCATCTAACACAGCTGTACCAGAGATTTGCCAGTGGGGACATCCCCTACAGTCAGCTAGTGAGGGATGCTGGGTACACACTGGAGCCATGGCTGATGACAGCCATCAGAAATGCACACACACCTGAACACACACGCCATAATGAGGCAGACGCACAGGCCAGACATATAATAGAGCATGTGTTTGGGATGCTCTGGGCACAGTTCCAGTGTCTGGACACATCTGGTGGAGCCTTGTATTCACCAGCTACATGTACCCAAATTGTTATGGTATGTGCTATGCTACACAATATGATCCTGCGGAAACAGCTGCAGCAGGAACAGCATGGGGCAGGGCCACACAGCCCCCCCACCAATGCCAAGGCCTGCACAGGCACAGAGTGACCTGGAGGAGGAAGAACCTGAGCCTGCCCCAGTAGGCAGAAGGAGGCATGCTCAGTATGCCCTGGTCTTGGCAAAGAGGCAACTCATAGCACATGCACTGACACAGTAGGTCCCAGAGAATGGCACCTCTCTCTCTGACCTGTGCTCAACCATGTATAGGGAGTGTACTATGTGCAGCCAACATAGGCAGCCCTCCAGCACCATCAGCAAGTCTAGCACACCCACAAGGTAAGTCAATCAACCTACCAATTGCCAAATGGAGTAGAATGTGTTGTTACCTGTAGCTATGGTATGGATTTGAGCATGCAAGGGAACTGGGTGGCTGAATGTTACGGCAACAGACAGTAGACACCCATAGTGGCACCCTGGCATGTGTAACACATATTGGGGTCAACATAGTAGCCAGTACTACACAGGGTGACAAAGCCCACTGCAGATATTGTGCTGAGCGATATGTGTGTCCATATGACCCAAACATGCCAGTCAGGATGGTTCACATACCCAACAACTGTCACAGCCAGCAGGACAGATGTAGACAAACCCAAACAGGGCCTGTGCCATGGCCCCAGAATGATGGCTATGGTTAACCTCACCCGTGGGCCTACACAGACAGACCACAGCAGGGCAGGCAGTGGGATGTTAGCTCTGAAGGGTAGGAAGTCAGACAATAATATGTAGGGCAACCAAAGCCATGATCTGTAGTACACTGGTATGCCTCTAGTCAGCATGATAGTTAGCAATACAGAATCAAATGGAGTGCATGACATACCAGTACAGTCATAGCAAATGTGTACAAGTGTCACTTGTGCCCCCCATCCCACATAGCAATGTAATAATAGTCAGGTGTGCCCCCCCAACCCTATGTGGAAATAGTCAGGTGTGCCCCCCCATCCTACATAGTAATGTAATAACAGTCAGGTGTGCCCCCCACGCCTGTGTATAAATGTAGAAACAGTCAGGTGTGCCCCCCTGCTATGCAGAAATATAGTAACAGTCAAAGCCAACTGATCGATGGATACCCTGCAGAACACAGCATGCTACCTGTCAGTGTACAACACAAAGGTCAGCACTGCAGCACAAACTACCTAGACACGATCTACACATCCACTACAGATGGCCATACTGGGCATGCTCACACACTTAAACACATGAAGGCCATGACAGCAAACACCAGTTGACCAGACATATCTGGCAGTTGCAGATGTTAGTGCAGACACTCATCAGTATGCACCACTCATTCCTTGCACACACAGTGGATAGGAATACAGACATATATGTTAGGGCGACACACTATAATAAGCCAAATGTAGACATACATAGATGTGTGGAAGAGGGTGACTGTGACAAGGAGCCGTCCATTCCTGTCCCACCCAGCATACAGCCAAAGGGCCCCAAACACATGAGGTGCACGTGTCACTCACTGCAGATACTAGCCACCAGTATCTGTCAGCATTACAGACTATGTGGTGCATGTGCCAGCTGTGCAACATGACTGTAGAAGGAAGTAGTCATCTAGCAGCGGTATATATGTATCTGTGACATATGACCCTGTGTGTGCCCGCATGTGGCATGTCAACCCATACATGAATGGGTTATGGCCCATGCACACACCGCCCTCCCCACAGCCCTACTATGACAAGCCTGCTAAGGTAATCCGATGTGAAATACACCTTTGGGAGAATTATAGCCCAGTAATCTCCGTGACGCATCCCATTAATGTGTACTGCTGTAGTGTGATAAACAAGTTAGGTAGGAGGTCTAACCCCAGACTTGGCAACTGTGTGAGTGTGTGTGTGCTTGTGTGCGTGTCTGTCTTTCTCTGACTGTGTAGAGTGCAATGCTTTTTAGGGTACTCACACTCCTTACAATTCATATACTCAACTTTGGCAAGGCTGCTGATGTCACCCACTGAGACATACACCTCTGGGAAGGTTGGAGCCCTGTAATCTCCATAGTGTGTCCTGTAACTGCATACTGTTGTAGTGTGATAAAGTAGCTAGGTAGGTGTTCTAACCCCAGACTTGGCAACTGTGTGTGTGTGTTTGTATGTGTGTGCGTGTCTGTCTCTGACTATATAGAGAGCAATGTTTTTTAGGGTACTCACACTCCTTGCAATTCAAATACTCAACTTTGGCAAAGCTGCTGATGTCAACCACCTAGAAATACATCTCTGGGAAGGTTGTAGCCCAGTAATCTACTTAGCGCGTCCTGTAACTGTGTACTGCTGTAGTGTGATAAGATAGTTAGGTAGATGTTCTAACCCCAGACTTGGCAACTGTGTGTGTGTGTGTGTGTGTGTGTGTGTTTGTGTGCACGTCTGTCTGTCCCTGACTGTGTAGAGAGCAATGCTTTTTAGGGTACTCACACTACTTACAGTTCATATACTCAACTTTGGCAAGGCTGCTGATGTCACCCACCTAGAAATACACCTCTGGAAAGGTTGTAGCCCAGTACTCTCTGTAGCGCATCCTGTAACTGCGTACTGCTGGATTGTGATTTAGAACTGTGGTAGGGTCCCATCCCTATCCATGGCAATTCTGGATGTTTTGTGTGTGTTTCAATGTCTGTGCAGGGAGCAATGCATTATAGGCTAGTCACACTCAATACATTTCACATGGCCTACTTTGGCAATCCTGCTGATGTCATTCATTGTGAAATACAGTTTTGGGGAAGGAGTTCTCTAGTAATCCCCGGGGTGCGTCCTATAACAGCTCCATGCTGTAGTGTGATATAGACCTCTGTCAGGGGTTCTATACCTACACATGTCGGCTGTGGATGTTTTCTGTGTATCTCACTGTCTGTGTAGGGAGCAATGCATTTTAGGCTAGTCACCCGCAGTACATTTCAAATGGCTTACTTTGGCAATCCTGCTGATGTCATTGATTGTGAAATACACCTTTGGGGAAGGAGTACTTCAGTAATGTGCATGGTGCATACTATAACTGCGTAGTGCTCTGGTGTAATAAACTAGTTAGATAGGGGTTGTACTCCCAAACATGACAGTTGTGTGTGTACATGTGTGCGTGTATGTGTGTGTGTGTGTGTGTGTGTGTGTGTGTGTGTGTGTGTGTGTGTGTGTGTTTGTAACTCATATCCTGTATAGAGGTGATTGTGAGCGTGTGGCCAATGTGGAGCAGGTTTTGCATATTTCTTATATGGTGGCCCTACTATATATCACAATGTCCACCATACAGGGATAACAGATGTGAAATAGCTGAGAGGCTGGGGTGCAAAGCCATACCCATATATGTGACATCAAGTCCTGGCAATCACAGTTAGCAACTCCAGTATTACCCAGAGCACACTGTCAACCCATGTCTCATATACACACACATATGCCTAGGCAACAGCCAATATGTGGGTAGTACACTGCATATTGGCTGCTGCGAGTAACTATGGAGTGATAACAATGGGCTACAGAGGGCATGTCACCCTGTCCACCTGCCCAGTATGCACATACATGCTGACAGTACACCTCCCCCATGTTCCCCAATGGACACCTGCACCACCTGTGGTGTCATCACATGTGACCCACAATGGACATACCTTGCCTGACAACATGCTCTGTAAAGACAGATGCCACTGACACCAGGGAATGATGTTAGCATGCTATCAATGTAGGTGCAGAGTAAACCTGCTGCCCATTACCGGTCCCCGCCACAGGTGGGTAAGACTGGCACATATGATGATAATCTGTATTCACAAGATGGGCCAGACACCCCAGGTACAGTTCCACATGTCACTGTACATGCATGTGGGAGGTGTGCACATCCCAGACACCGTCCATGTCATGGACTAAGGAACACATACATGGCAAGCTATGCACAGCAATGGCCACACACACAATAGTCACCCAGGTGACCGGATGGGGGATACAATACCCACCTGTGTGGACAAATGTGGACACTACAGCCTTGAGACACAATGTGGACCATTGTCATGTGGCCTGATACCAAGGTATACTCCATCACCTACCCTTGTATAGCCTGCTGCCACAGTCAACCGCCACACAGCCATACAGACATGCACCCATGCATGTCAGTACTGGCACCCTGTGTGTTTGTCTGTGTGCTGTATGGTGTGTATGTTCACATCCACACTCACTACAACCGCCATGGGCATACTGAAGCATGCTGTCAGATGTCAGACACCTCCTCATATCCTTTATCCATGCAACCTTCGTATGACCCATGTGGTTGATGTGATACCTGCACAGTGATGTGCTGTGGCAATCCCGCTATAGATGAGTTGTACTCCTGGTCCTGCCAAGTGTGTCGATGTGTGTGTGTCCCTATGAGAGAGTGGCTGTGTTGACGCTGGCACCTGTTCATGCGGACAAACACGTGTACGTCACCTACCATATAGCTACCATATCCCTGTTGCAGATGTCACTCACCATCACATATATGTTCTGAGGGCTGCACAACAGGTAACCCATGTAGCGCATCCAATAACTGCATCGAACTGTGATATCACTACATAGTTGTCAGGGATTTGATACCATGTGCTGGTAGGTGTGTGACAAAAACAAGCTGCAGTTTTACTCTCCCATCCCTCCCTGACATGTCTTTGCCTCTGTCTGCCTCTCCCACTCCCTCTCTGGTGGATTTGGAGACCTACACCTGCTTTGCTTATGCAGCAGCATGTGTATTTTAAGTGATTCTCATGATCAGCTAATGGCCTCTGCATGAATTGCAGCCCTCCCTATCTGATTGCATGTGGAACAGCTGTGGTAACATTCCCATAGCCAATTGCATGGAAACAGACTCCAATATTTAGGAACACCATGTTGGTGTTGGCCCTTGTCATTCACTGTGAGCAGGAACTAGTTATGTTGGTTGGCAAACAGCATCTGAGATGGATTGGGAATTTACCTCTAACAACATACACGGTGGAAACAGGGCAACACACAGGAGGGGGATGTATCTGACCTGACTGCAGACTGCAAGTGCAGCTATACTGCATGTGGAGCACTGTTGGTTTAAAAGTGTGTGTGTGGATATGACTTTCCTACATGTCTCCATACCTGCCATGTCAGTTCCATGTTTATGTAGAATCCCCATCTGCAGGGTCAGCTGCAGACAGGGCAGTGTGTTGTACCTTTAGTTTCATGTGTTACCAATGGACCCTCTATCTGTGGACTGCAGATGGTAGTCTGAAGATTGCAGTCTGTAGATGGTGAAAGCCGTGAAAGTTACAGGCTTCTTATCCCTCATAGGACATATGTTGCCACAAACCCTGTTACAACAGTAAATGTATGAGGTTATCACATCAGCATGTCATTATTGGCCCTGTGCATGTGTTGCCAGCCACAACTCTGTCAGCCTGTGTACATATGTTGTGCATGAAGTGGTGCGTATGTGCTGTACACCATAATTAGTGTCATCATATCTGCTAAAAAGCCAGTGAGATATCAGATTGCTTCACATGTTATGTACAGTAGGGGTTATATTTGATGACATAACCTGGACATTCTGTGGATGTTTGTACAGTCCTTCCTGTGTGTGTGGGCATCATTGTTACAGACAGCAGGTAGCAATACCTCTTACAGGAGAGCCGGCACACTCAAGGCAGCTGCATATTTGTAGGTTAGCCTCAAAATTGCTTATTTTGTGTACACAGTGCTTACCGTTGCTCAAACACAAACTGCCAGTTACATATACCTACAGATAGTTTGCGTCAGATTTGCTGAGCCTGTAAACTTAAACTCACACAAACCTCCGGTTACATATGTCTACAGATTGTTTGCGTCAGATGTGCTGAGCCTGTACACTTAAACTTGCTTACCAGTGCTGACATATTCTTACTGCAGCTTATTGCTGCTTAACCTAACAACTGCTTTATGCATTATGATACTGACACCACACATGTGCATTTCCTGGAGTACTCCAGGTAATATAAATATATATATATATATATATATAAATATATATATATATATATATATATATATATATATATATATATATATATATACATATATATGTGTGTGTGTGTGTGTGTGTGTGTTATTTCGTGGCCACAGTACTTCAGTTTATATATATATGTTATTCCGTGGGTTATGCAACATACATATTAACCATAATGTGGTTTGGCATGGGTTTTCTCACTGACATCCACGGGCCGGTACCATTAGAATGGGTTCATCCAACACTGGCATGCCTCAGTCCATAATATCATACCCATCATTCCCTTCCCCCTTTCCTCCTCCACATCAATCATCCATCCTACAGGTTCCAGCCAAATCCACATCACTACACATTGCCCACTTTCCAGTTCTTGGGACCCTTCATGTAAGTTCTCCCAACCCATAGATCTTCAGGCTTCCCACACATTTAGTCTGTGAACATACATTACCATTCTCACAGTATGATTGGACAGGCACTGTTCTTTGATACACATAGACTGCTCAAAATACTGTGATTGAGCAATGTACACATGTTTGCTGGTATTAATCTACATACTTGCATACATTTCCTATACTGTTGAATGACTGTGCTGGATGATATGTTTGTGATAACAGCAGCTGAATGTGTATCTGCCATGGCTTAGTGGTAACTCACTTAGACTATAGTGTGCAGGGTTGGGGGGTTGCAACCTGGGAGTGCAGATTATTTTGTTAATGGGCACAATGAGAGCTGTTGGCTACTGAGTGACTAAGGCACTGTAGAGCAATTGTTGGTGGGTATGCGCTAGTTTGTGCAAGGCTCAGCATTGCTGACTTCCGGTTGTGGAGTCTTACACTGAATTAGCTTCTACAGTGCTTAACTAGTGTGGGCATTGCTTACTGCCACCCAAACAGGCTTAAAACCTCTTGCTCCCGCATACCCCCATGCTACTTCATATATTTAGTTTACATTTGTTGACCGGGACAATCTGACTGGATGCTTGTTCATTTTCAGAGGTGGCCCAGGGAGTAGAGCTCCACAGTAAACCCCAGCTACTCATTACAAGTAATACTGAGGTGTTCACATTCATAGAGAGTAACAGACTTAACATAGATACGTACCACATTCTTCATGCTTAGTTCACATTAACTTGTCGGTATTATACATGCTTAGGTCAGGTTTACATGTCAGATATGACTGTTGACAAGGGTCAGTTTAAGGTGTAGTTAGATTCCAGTTTAACAGTTCTGGATAGGTTACACTCAGGTATTCGGGTAGGTTTAGTTATTCCATACCTGTGTGGTAGAGTCGAAGAGAATAGTGAAGGAGCAGGTAGGTAGGTAGAGGGGGAGACATTGTAACTGTATAGTAGCCTGTTGGAATAATTGGTAGGGGAGCAATAGGGAAGGTTTGATGGATGTTGGGATTTGTATGCTAGGCAGGACAAGAGGTGTCGGTTTCACTAGTTGATGTAGGAGTATAGAGTGTAAGTTGGGGGGGGGGGTTCACCAGGTGATAAGCATGTGCTGATCCAAGTGTGCTTGTGGTGTTCCTTCATGTGTTATTTACATGTGTCTTGTGGGACAGCTGAGGTAATACATGTGGGTAGGGGGTTCCAGATTCTGCCAATATAGTTGGGGAAGATGGTGTCACCTACTTGTAACTTTAAACGTGAATAGAAATGAACTACAGAGAAGGAGAGGTATATATCTATTTAGTTATGTGTATATATATATATATATATATATATATATATATATACACACACACACACACACACACACACACACACACACACACACACACACACACACACACACACACACACACACACACCTCTACATATTTAGCTACATGTCCTGTAATGTAGACTGGCATTGCTGGATACTATGTTTTGTGTGCATACTGGCCAACCTTGTGTGCCATGTATGCTTTGCGATACCTATAAATAAAACCATTAGTGTAAACAGAGTCACACGTGAAACCTATTGTTAGTACGAGGGACAACCCAAAAACTGGTATACAACTTTTGTCTAAAACCAGAGCTGCAAAGGTACTCATGGATATATGCATGGACTACAGCATGTGCCAGACCTAGGATACTTGGGTTGGGACAACATACAGAATGGGTCCCGGGGAGGGGAAATGGAGGGAGGGCAATGTGTGGTGGTGTGGTAGCTATGGGACAGTGGCTGCATGTGTGCAGTGGGGGTGGGGGGGTGGGGGGGTTTGCGGAACTGTGGGTAATGAATGTATGGGTTGCAGATGGTCTGGGTTGGATGGGCCTGTACTGGTCGGCCCACCTAATGGGTGGGGGAGAGGGGAATGTGATATCAACATGTGAAACATAAGAGAGGACTAACTTAAATCCCTGTTTAAATGAAATGAGTTTGGTAGTGTATTGCAGGGCGGACGTGTTTGGCTGGGGTGGGGTATTCCAATTCATATGAGACGTATATTGTTTGGGGCCTCTCAAGCCCATTAACGGTGCATGTGGACATATATGTTTCTGTTAATCTACCATTGCTATCTACAGATGTCTGGCCATATATATCTATATGGGTATATATATTTGCTTACATATTTCTAACTATGTCCGTATATACGTAAGGAGATATATATCTGTGTACATATATGTAACTTGCTATGTATATGTGGACATATAGGTGTTGACATATATATGCGTATATATATATAGTTTACTATCATAAACTCGAAACATAAAATAAAAAGTGTCTGAATGTTCGACTTTAAACATCGGAAATTAATATTTCCGTATGTCCCTAATGTCGAAAACAGCTGTGTATTGTTGAAAATGTCGCTCGCGACATTTCCGACAATCAACAGCACTCCCACCCGTCCCATAACTCCCTACCTAACTAGCCTAAACTCACAGTTATGCAGGGGGGCAAGGCCCCTGCACCCCCCACACACCCCCTAACTTAATATTCCAACTCCGAGATCGCACTACAGTGAGGAAAGGGATGTATTTCCCTAACCGCACTGTACCGCGATCCCCTCACATGAGCGAACGTTATAATTGCAAATGCACAGTCCATTCACAATGATAACGTTCGCTCACATAACCTGCCGAACTATGATGTATTCGAACATCTGTTGTTCGAATACTTCATAGCCATGTAATTGCACGTCGGCATTGTGATAGTAAACCTATATATATATATATATATATATATATGTATATATATTTCTTGATATTTGCACGGGTTTGTGTGAAGGTAAGCACTGCTAACTTCCGGTCACAATTTCTTACACCCAGTTAGCTTCTCCTTTGCTTAATCTGTGTAGGCAGTGTTTATCCCCACACAAATGCACTTGCTCATGCTTACTAGTGCTTACATATGCTTACTACTGCTTATCTGTGCTTACACCTGCTTACTGCTGCCTTATTCATTATGATACTGACTCTTCACATGTGCATTTTCTGTAGTACTCCAATTTATAAATATATGTTATTTAGTGGGTTTTGCAATACAACTATTGATTATACCATGCTTTGCCATGTAAAATAGACTGTGCTGCAGTGGGACTCGAACTGGGAATGCCTGCTCGTTAGGCGACCGCTCTGCCCACTACACTATTGCTGAGATGCTTCATTTTCATATATATTCCTTGTTATCCTCTTCAGCCTTTTAAGCTGCTTTAACCCTAGCTAAGCAATGGGCACACACACGCACCTACGGTTAGCTGTACTCGGAGTTTTAGAGAACAATACAGGGGTTTCTTCTTTTGATTTTTATGTCCTGTTGCTGTCATACACATGGGGGACTGTTGGTGGGGATATGTGGACACCTATGAGTGGTCTCGCTCAATTATTTCCACTTCCTGCTGTTCAACATTGCAGGGACGTGTTTATTCTGAGAGCTCTGCTCTCAGATACGCCCCCTGCACTCGTACACGCTCCGTGTAAGCCTGGGAGCTCTAGCAGCGCACCTTCATTAATATGCATGGCTCACTGCCGTCCTGCTCCTAAATGGGTGCTTCCATGCAGGACTAGACTAGTCCTGCAGGGAAGATTAGTAAATCTGGGGGAAGGAGTGGAATAGGAGATAATAGTGGGTGTAAACAATGAGACAGGCTGAGGAGTGCTGTGGAAGAGAGGTATAACTAGATATGTGGAGCCTCAAGGGTGGATATATGGATAGTATGATTTGAGTAATGAGTGTTAGTGACAGATGAGGGGTAGCAGAATGATAAGTTGCTTTGATAGGAAGAGGAGGAGTTATGCACAAGAAGAGGAGGGTTATGTGTAGGTATAAAACTAGGGATAGTGGGGGTGGGTGGGAGTGTGGTATTTGTGGGTAAAGTAGGGGAGTGGAGTGAGCCCAAGTGAAAGGGGGAATGGAGTGGGCTGCACCAGCTGAAATGACAAAGAATTATGAAAGGGAAGAAAAAACTTTCTGTAGACTTAGAGGTGAGCAAGGTAAGAAGTCTTATGTGGTAAAACGAGTAAAAATGTAATGTCGCTAGAAATGCTGTTACGGAAAGAGCGAGGTACCAAATAATAACAGAAGGTGTGATGTTACAGAGTCATAGTAATTATATGGCGGTTAGCAGAAAGAGTTTCAAAACAGGGGGATAACCAGGTGCAGGTGTAGTTAGTAGAAAAGTCTGCCTAAAGAGACACTAAGTACTGCAGTTTATTATTTTTGTTATGTTTCAGTAAGGGAAAGGTCACTGTTTACATGTTACAGACAGTGAATGCATTGGATGTTATAGGGGAAGACAGACAGACAGATTTATACTGCAGAAAAGAACAAGTATGTAACAAAGTATGTTAGGGTAGGTAAAGTGGGGGAGGACTTTTGGAGTCGGTATATAGCGAAAAATAGACAAGAAGGATGGGAGCTCAAAAGAAGGCCACATCTTCCAATATAAAGAAAATTACCAGGGAACTGGTTAGTTCTAGAGGGAGTGCATGTTTTCTACAGAAGACCCTGCCCCATTTATTACAGAGGAATAAGAAAGCTCTGTTAGACATGACAGTAAATAACATACATTATTAATATGCCTCTCTCTCGTGGCCCTTATTAGGGTAAACCTCAGTCTTGGATGATGTTTACTGCACAACGATGGCTTGATTGACCCCAGTTTATTGTGATAGTTGAGGGAAAGAGATGGCCAAAGTAAGACAAAGAGGGTTTGGATTATTAATATGCTTCTCTCTAGTGGTCGTTATTAGGGTCCTTATTAGGGTAAGCCTCAGTCTTGGATGTTGTTTGCTGGACAATGATGGTTTTATTTATGCCAGTACAGTGTAATAGTTGAAGGAGAAAGAGATAGTCAAAGTAAGACAGAGAGGGTTCGGTGCATAGAAACAATGGAAGATGGGCACTGAAGGGAGTCAATTATATTATCATATGTTCAAAATGGTGACTAGAAGGAAAGAGGGAATAAATTCTATCCGATTGCATGTTTCTCAAATTCTTCTGTCTCAGAGACCTCCTGCATCTCCTCAGGTATATGGCCTCTTCTGTCTACCTTCTCTTGCAAGATTCTACATGGGGGCCCTCCAATTGACATTGGAAGTTCAATTGTTCCATCTCACTCATCTGATGGATTTTCCCATTTCACTGACCAACAACTGTCACCACCACATTTGATGGTGGTTGGAATCTGCCCTAGTCACAGCTGGTTGACCCTTTGTTCTTCCTCACTCTCAGGCTATGGAAATCATTGATGCTGCTCTTCTAGGTTGGGGGGGTTTCAAGGGGAAGACAGTCCAGGGTACCTGGTCTCAGTCCAAGGCCAATCTTCACATCAACATCTTGGAGATGAGAGTGGATCTTCTAGCACTGCAGGCTTTTCAGGACGTTCTCCTCAAGGGTGTGATTGCCATTCAACTGGACAACACAGCAGTGGTATGATATTTGAACAAACCAGGAGGAACCCAATCTTATTACTGCAATCAGTGATGTCCTCTCAGAGGCTTCTGATTGCAACTCACATCCCATGGAAGTACACCATTTTGGTGGACAGTCATGAACAGGCCCCCCTGTCTCATGAGTGATCTCTAAATCTGGAGATGGCAGTGTGAATTTTCATATGCTGGGGCAGCCCCGTCTGTGATCTTTTTGCTTCCACTTTCAATGCCAAATGCAGCAGTTTCTCATCCCAATCCCCTTGGAGGAAGAGTTACCAAGGGACCCTCTTGTGCATGCTTGGCTCCTGGGTGTCTTATACTCTTATCATTGATAATCAGGTTTCTTCAGCAAGCAGCCTGTTGCATGCAACAGTGATCCTCATTCCCCTGTTCTGGCAGAGACAGGTTTGGCTCTCCTTCCTTTAACCTCATCTGCTTCAAGCTCCCTATGTACTGGACCCTGTCCTTGGTCTGATTTCTAATCTGTTGGGCCTATGTCACCTGAATCTTCAGTCTCTTAGATCAACTACATGGTTCCCCCCAATTTCATTGATTGTCAGAGATTCCAAGCTTTCTAAGAGGGTTATTCATATTCTTTCTTCCCAGAAATCTTCCACTAGGAAGGTGTATGCAAGTAAATTGAAAATATTTTCCATATGGGCTTCTTTCAAAGGTCTGGACACCTTTTCAGCACCTTTAGATGCTATCTTTGATTTTCTGGATGGTCTTTTTCACTCTGTAGGCTGCCATCTCTAATTTTCACATTGGCATAGATCATACCACAGTTGTGGCCCTAAAAATATCTAAGGCCTTCTTCAGAGGTACCTTCTTGCTATAATCTCCCATTCATGAGCCAGTCTGTTCTTGGGATCTTAAGCCTATAGTTGTAAGTCCTCACCAGCCCACCTTTCAAACCGGTGGCCACAGTTTCTCTAAAGCTTTTTGTCTTGGAAAACCCTCTTCCTGTTGGCTGTTAGTCAGCAAGGAGGGTGTATGCGCTTCAAGCATTATCCTCCATTCCCCCATACCTTGATTTCCACAAGGATGGAGTCACCATATGAACCATCACTTCCTTTTTACCCAAGATAGACTCTGAATCTAATCTGAATCAGCCTATACATTTACCTGTTTTCTTCCCAAATTTAAACAACAAGGTGGGATATTGGTGGGATATTTGCTCCATTGTTTGGATGTTCACAGTCAGCTGAGATTCTCTTTAGATAGAACCAAATATTTTAGAAAATCTAACCAGCTTTTTGTTTCCTTTTCCAAGCCATGTTTAGATAAACATGTTTCTAAAGTGATCCTATCCAGATGCTGTCCAGTTGTATCTCCTGTGCATACTTTATTTGCCTAATAAGCCTAGGGCTAATTCCACCAGAATGGTTTCTACTTCAGTTGTGTTTTTTACTCAGGCCTCTATTGATGACTTTTGTATGGCTGCTACCTGGTATAACACTCATTCCTTTGTACCCATTACTAACTGGACATTCAATCTAGGTCTATACGTTCCTCTGGCTTCACCATTTTGTGGAATGTTTTCTCCTAGGACCACTCTCTGGTTGTTACAGGTTGAGGACTCTGTGCCACAGGTTGAGATGGATGGAAAGGACACTGGATACATAAATTATGTAATAACCATAATGATAGATTTGTGTCTTCTTCCGTCCTTCTCAACTATCCCTCCTTCTGTTCCTCCCCCAAATTGTCACTGTTGTTTGTGGCTCCTGGCTGTGCAAACTGGCCCCAAAGCTCTATTTGGGAGGGATTTCTTGATGCCCTTCACTTTATCTGGATAAGTTTGGTTTTCCTTTGTCCATGTTTTTAGCAGCAATGATGGGGCAAACTCGATCTGAGGAGAGTCAGATAGATTAGGGTCATGGGTAGAGGAGGTGAAGCTCCAGGACTAAAGATTCTGAAGGTGTTGTCATCAGATTCAAGCTGGATCTGATAACCCACAGATTGAGAAGGATGGAGGAAGAGAACATGTATCTATTGTTATGTTAAGTACATAAATTACATTTTATTCAGCATTAGGGGGTGACAGGTCCATTACAAAATCTAGGGTAATGTTTAAATCACCTTCCACAATTATGAGAATAGCAGGACCACTTAATTGCAGACTGTTATTTGCCTGCTTATTAAAGAAAGTGGGTCTGTCATCACTGAGAGAGATAGACTTGACTATGGGATTAAAATGGAAAGTAAGATGTGAACTGTTTACAGAAGCAAACATGGAACTAGAAAAATCACTGAATGCATGTAGAGCAAGTGAAATTACAATTATGTAGTTAAAAGAGGCTTGCTGAGTCACTGAAACTGTGCAATATTAAAGTGAAGACTGCTAGATATATACAAATAAACTACAGAGCTGAAACACAAAATACATATAAATATAAAATCAAAGAGATAATGAGCCATAACATATCCACAATGCTGCCAAGAAACAGCCACACCTTAGGGTTTTTATATGGAGTTGTGTTTTTTTTTGTCGTTCACACTTTCACAATTTGCTGCTTATTGCTAAGAGTTTTTTTATAAGTTACTCCTCATTGTGCAGTTAGCTGCTCTATCTGGCTGGGCTGCTTTAGACTATTAAACAAGTTATCAGAATTTGATTTTGTCTATGTAACTAACTACCAGACTCAGCATTCAAACCAGTGCCTATGCATCAAGATAAGCATTTCTGAATTATTTTATTTGGCTTCCTGACGATATGTTAATTTTTGCCTCTGCTAATAGTATTTTTACTGGGTTTTGTTGTGGTTTTCTTCAGTGAGAGAATAGAGAGTGATACATTTTAATATTTAGTCTACTATTAGCATCTCTCTGCACAGTTTTCAGTTGGTTTCTAGCTGTTAGAGTGTTTTTTAATTGCTACTCATTGCACAGCTAGCCACTCAGTTTGGCAACAGCACGCATTGTCGCAATCACACAAGCCTGAGAACAGCCTATGAATGGGTCCTTATCAGTTGATGGAGTTTTCAGAAACTAGAAATTCAACCATATGATTGAGTTTTTGAAAACCCAAAGCTTTTGAATGGAGATCGCAGTGCAGTACAGATCGGGAAATTTACCCTTTTTCTGACCGTAGTGCAATCTTGGAGTTGATAAATATAATTTTTCAGGGGGTGTGCAGGGGGGCTTGCTTCCCAGAAAAAATGTAAAAGAAAGTAGATTTTTGTGGGGGTTTTATGTGTTTTTCAAAAACTCAATCATATGTTCTCGACTGTATGAATTTTGAGTTTCTGAAAACTCGATCATCTGACATAGACCCTTCTGAACACCTGTAAAAATCTCTGTTAAGCAAGTAATACTGACACTGTCTCAGTGTATTCCTCCCTGCAACAGCTTAACCTTCCTGATTTACCTTCAGCAGAGCTGGACCATGGCCAAGTGATGCCCTAGGCATGGTAAAGGATCAGGGTCAACCCTCACAGCAGCCCCCCCCCCCCCCCAGCAGCACCACCACTCCAGCCATTCCATTGTTCCCATTACTTGGCCATTTCTCTCTAATTACCATAAACACTGTTTAAACCTGTAAGTGTGCAGACTGTTTTCTTCTTTACTTCTACAATGATTAGAGATATTTAAAATCTTTATTTCATATTTTACAGCACAAACACCAATAGCCATTTGCTAAACAAAACAATAGAGTCTCACAATGAAAACAGACGTAGCATGAACACTAAGCTTCTCTGCCCTTGAAACTCACATTCATTGAAATGGCATAGAAACCCACATTCAAAGAAAATGCATCTGGCCAGTGGCAGAATAAGTTTACCTTTGGACAATTTTCCAATCATAGGCCCTTTGCACACATTTTTTTGGATCATGCATACATGCTGTGCATATTGTGAAAGTTGTATGGTAAATGTAAACATGAAATAACTATATTTCCTATTAATAGAATTCTAACAAAATAATTTTGTGCCCAAATAATACCCATTTGTTGACCAGGTAGGTTCACTGGACACACAATTCCTTTTCAGAGACTATCTGAAAGAAATGTCTGGTTAAGTGGGTTGCTCAGGGTCACACAGTAGGCAAAGAACAATTGAAGGAATCACACCCTGTACTAGAGGAATTGTAATTCAGAGACTTAACCCTCTGTGCCAACTTCCAGACTCATTGCTAACACCCCCCCCCAAAAGAAAGCTATCAGATCTGTTTTAAGAAAACAATTAATACCTTTATTAGTGTCACTCTAAAATAAAACTACAGCCACTAATAGTGTATCGTACTTCCTAAGTAACTACCCCCCTTGACGCACACACACAAGAATATCCTTCATACTGTCGACAATGTCACATTTAACTCTGCAAGTAGTCTTGCTGCCTTTTGTTTCATGTATTTGAATATGTTTTCCATTATTTTCCAAACCTTTTATAACAATGTTGGACTTTCTCCCGCTGTCCCTAAATAATCAATTGATTAACTAGTCTTATTTTACTTACATTTTCATCATCAACATCTCTTGTGTCTGCATTTTGCAAAAGATTTGTCCTGGCCAGTACTTTAGGATTTATGGCTGAAAGATAGTGGAAAGTTCTCTCTTTACATTTTGCAAAAGTCTTCTGCATCTGTTCAGAACTTTAGGATTTATGGCACACAGTCTATCTATTCAAAACAAAATGTAAAATAGATCATTTTCGTTTTAAACTGCACACACACACAGTCTTTATCTGGGTGTAGAAACAATGAAAACATTGCCAGGCAGAGTACTGTCTTTTTTAAATTAGGACATATTTTCAACCGTTTTCCTTGGGCAATTCAAAATAGCAAGGATTATGTGATGGCTACAGAAGTAGACAACATATGTATTGTGGAACAACAATTAAGAAGCAGCTTTATATGTATAAGCTGTGTAGAGACCTCTTTAAGCACACCAAATAATTCAAGAGACAAGAAAAACATTTGAAGAAGTCCAGGTAAACTTAGACTGGAATACAGAAATGTATATTGAGTTATAGGTCTGGCAACTCTTTCATTAAAGCGATGATACAACATAATTTTAGAGTAATGAGTGGTAGTTATGAGGTTTCTCAGATGGTAGGGAGTCTTCCAAAGTTTGTTAACAAAAAGGAGAGTAACATAAAAAATATACTTGAAAGCAGTAAGGTTGACAGGTTATGTCAAGATGCCATAATGGTGACCATTAAATCCCTCAGATGTAACATGTAAGTTTATTAATGATAGTCCTGAGGCATTTTTTGAACAGCAAAAAAAATGTATAGTGCCCCCAGCTTGTTTACATGGTAATATAAAACAAACAGAAAATTTAAAAGTATAATTAATGGCCACATTCATGCTGTTAAAAATAAGAACAGTCTAAATGCACTATATAACTTTCAACAACGTTTGAATTTTAGTACATTTTGCTGGTATCAATGAAAGCAGTGGAAGCAGGGAAAATTGGAATATTTAGAATACAAGTAGGAAATTATTTTAGATACTTGCAAAATGTTTGTGCCTTAAGTTATCAGTGAAGTTTAAATGTAAGTTAAAAAGAAAAAAGATGCTTAAATGCTAATCACGTGATGTGTTTCATTACAATGTTTAGCAGACAACAGTGGATGATTTAAAGATTTTGAATCAGCATTTTGGTGGACTGAAAAAGTGTGATAGTGTGGAGATGAAAGCACTTGCTCTATTTGATTTTTTTTAATTATTATTTTTTTTAATTAAAACTGCATAGTATTGCTATTTGCTGATCCACATTGGTGTACCCCTCTATTCTGCATTTTCATTGTGTTGAACCAATAATGGGGACAACAGCAGCAAGACTTATTTGCCAAGCAAAGAAAAAATTAGGGCATGGAAATCTACATTACTGTCATTTCAACACTGATAATTAGGTGGGGAAAACTACATGTTGAAAAAATTACATTCTGAGTATGCAAAAACAGTACATGTCTCATTCAGTTTGGAAGGTGCTGCACTCCTGAGTACGTTGCCCTGATATACATACCCAGAATACAGTGCTTTAAAAATACAGTATAGTTTTATACTTTATTAACCTTCAGGACATGATGCTACTATAGATCTTCTTGCCTTTCTGTCCCGATTCTTTTTGTGTCAAAAAGAAAAAAAAAAACGTACTGCTCAGCTTGTCCACACTAAAGAAAGAAGAAATTATATTGTATGAAAATGCATGTTTATTCCAAATTACTCAATCTAAATACACTTGTGTAACGAGGTTTTAGTTTTGTGAAATCTAAAAATGTCTTGTCTGATGAAGTTTTAATGAAAACGACAAAACTTTGTTTATGTTTTGTATTATTTGATATATTCTTGGTATGTAAAAACATTTTAATAATTATATAAGGTCACAGTGAGTTCTCTGGGAATGTTTTAACATTTTGTAGTGACTTGGTTTACACTGAGAAAGAGTTTTGGTCTTTTTAAGCTTAAAACAGGTTTTTGGGTGGGGTGTACGTTCCATTTGTAAGGGACTGAGGCAGTCCAGGTTTCCAGTCAGTACTGCTTGCAGGCCCTACATACCGATGGAGCTACACCATAGTTACATGCTGCTGCAACATTTTAGCATTTGTGAATTTGGCTTGCTAAGAGATAGTGCTAGAGGACCAACAGGTAGAAGACTTGCCTTTTAGAAGGCTGTGGGTTTTATTCCTATACCACATAACTTGATTCTGACAGTGCAGCAAAAAGGGATGCTATACTCCTGAGTATGCCATCCTTTGGATGAAATGTTAAACCAAGATCTCATCTGGTTGAGTTCATGGTAGTTCATATGGATGTAAAAGATCCTGTGGCACCTATCAAAAAGAGTAGGGGGCCTTTATTTACCACAGCATAAAACATTATTTACATATTTACAAAATGTACATATTTCCAGGCGCACATTTCTAATTTTATTTTATTATTTATCATTTTTCTTATAAACTCTTACTTGTTATTCTTCCAGAATCAACTCCCACTCCTTCCACAACCACAATATTTTTGCAATATATCTGAGAAAATCTACCTTCCATTAAACAAAAATGATTCAGTCTTTCATTCCAAATAACCTATATTACACAAAATAAATTCATATCTGCTATTCTCACACATTCTTTCTTCTTGTTCTTATATTCATACATAATCATATTGGTATCTATATTGTTTGTTATTAATATTCTCAAAAAAACTTCACAGAATGTTTTCCAAAGTTTCAACACACTTTTACTTTTCAAAAAATGTGCTCTGTTGTCTATTCCTCCCCCCAAAATAAACACGTTCTTTCAAGTTTATTTATATGTGGCATATTCCCCTTTACTGGGAACTTATTTGCAACCGGTCACCATAGGAAATCCTGGTGCATCACTTTTTTCCTAACTATAATTTTTCCTTACTTTAATTACTTTAATCATTCCCCCTGGTAAATTTTTCCATGGATTTATATAATAATATTGTATTTTTCCCATGGATTTATATAATAATATTGTTTCATCACATTATTATACCACATCCCTGTATTTTCCCTATATCATCAATTTTTATTTTCCATGTTAGTATTTTTTCTTGATAATTTTTAATTTCTTCATTTACAAATTATTTTTCTCTTTTTCTTATTCTCATCATCTCCCAGAACTTTTTGTACTTATATTTAAATATTCTCAGTATTAATTTCCCATTCTCTTCCTTTAACCACTTTAATACTCTATACAAGTTTCAAAAAGCAAAATAAACAAATGGATTTAGTAACCCCAATCCCCTTCATCTTCATTCATATATAGCACCAAACCCAGCCTCTTCCTCTGTATACTCTCCTTTACTTCCTCAATCCACCACCAAGTCTCCTTGTCCTCCTTCCTCTGTCCAGATGTCACACCAAGCACCTTTCTAGATGTCTTCCTTACCACCTCTGCTGTGGCTGCCCAGCTATCTGGTAACTCTTCACTGCCACCCAGTGCCTGTCTTAACTCTTCCCTGAACTCCACCTATCAGTCATCCTTTTTCAGCTTCCACCATTTCATCCTTGGCACTGCCCTCACACTTCTTCTCCTCTTCTTCTTCTTGATCGCCAACTTCATCCTATAGACCACCATCCTATGCTGCCTAACTTTCCCCGTCACCACTTTGCAGTCTCCAATCTCCTTCAGACTGGCCCTTCTACATAGGATATAATCCACCTGTGTGCATCTTCCTCCACTCTTGTATGTCACCCTGTGCTCCTCCCTCTTGTTAAAATATGTATTCACCACAGCCATGTCCATCTTTTTTGCAAAATCCACTACCATCTGACCTTCTGCATTCCTTTCCTTAACACCATACCTACCCATCATCTCCTCATCCCTCTGTTCCATTCACCAACATGCCCATTGAAATCTGCTCCAATCACCACTCTGTCACCCTTGGTTGTACTCTCCACCACTTCATCCAACTTTCTCCAAAATTTTTGTTTCTCATCCATCACATACCCAACTTGTGGCACATATGCACTAATAACATACTCAGTTGCTTTAATATGACTGAATAACTATATCAGTTTCTGTAATGAAATACCGTAAACAATCTACAGCTAAGGAGTATAGCAATAAATACTGACAACTACTGTTTCAGGGTCAGGTCTGTTTTAACTTCAAACAAACACAATTCCAGCACACAGAAAAAAAAAAACAAAACCAAATAAATCCAAAAGACTGCGAGCACTGTTTTTACTTCAAAATTATTCATTTCTGCCATTTCCTTTCCCATGACATATTTAGTGCAACAAAATCACATAAGCTGCAATGAATATATTTACTGACCACTTACTAAAGCTGTGAGCATGAAAGAAAGGACAGTTGAAATCCGTTATATAATTATTCAAGTCATTTTATTTTTATTTCATATAATATCTCTGATTTCCTTCTTGATGTAAAGCCATACTTTGGGAGTCATCTTATGATTTTGCTCTCAGTTGTACTCTACTTCCTCAGGAACTGATAGGGATATGAAAAATATGAGAAAAAGAGTGGATTACTCAACCTGAACACGTGTGCAGGGTGCTTTAAAGGACTGCAATATTTAACTTTTATAATAGGTTTCCCAATACAGCTTTGGTTATCCAAATACCTTCTCCCTGTATCCTCCATTTATATTGTTCTCCATTATTTTGTCATTGGGAAAAGCAACATGTAACTCTATAAAAGTCTTAAAGTATGGGCCATAAGGAAATAGTTATGCTACAATTCTGGTTGTAAAGTAAAGATTCTGTCAGTCCAGTAAAAAAGAAAAGAAAAGTATGTATACCCTTTGTAAAATGACGGACTACAACTGCAAATAAATTGTTACAGACAATACCGAAGATCTGGAATTGATATATTCAGGCACACTAAATGCCTTTGCTGGGAGGGGGAGTGGCTGATAGCAATGACAGTTTACGACCAGTATTGGGGACAAGGTGTCAATTCTCATTCAGGAAAGGTAAAACGTTAAGTTCTCAATTTTCCCATTTCAAACATACCAGTAGTGGGGGTGCTATATATCAACAACTCACCCTGTCTGGGGATACACTGCTCTTCATGCCGATATGTGAGTAAACTTAAACAATTTACCAGCAAAAATACTAGTAAAGTGTATGATATTACATTTTTGGGAATTGTGGAACTGACTGGATTGTCTATTTGGACACCTGTAAATGTTCAGCCTTTAATGTTCGTCAGACATCTCGTCCACTAAGAATACGTATGTCGGAACACCGGAGTGACATACGTAATAAACGTGATACTAATGCTCTACATAGGCACTGCATGACGCATACCAATGCAGATTTTCATTTTTTAATAATTGATAGAATTGCTGGCAATAGGAATAACATGCAGGGATGGCATAGCATTTTGAATAAGAAAGAAAAATGTTGGATTATTAAGGTGGGGGGGGTGAGCTTTTCCCACCTGGACTAAATAATCATTTATAGTGCTTTACTTCTTTTCCTGTATGTAACTTAAAATACCATTACTTATTTGTTTAAATCCTTATTTAATTGAAGGAAGTGATGCTGATAATTTGTGTGTGGGGGGGGGCTGTCCTTCTCATTGGTGGATGGGTCTATTTATGGAGGAATGATTTCCACTGTGTCAAGGCATTCCATTGATGAAGGCTATTTTGCCAAAACCGGTATGGAGAATAAAACTATAATTCCTATTTTAATGGCTTGATTTAGTATTGTTTGTCTTTTTTGCTTTTAACACCTGAATGCTGGCCATTTGTGACTGGCTCCTTATTTGGTTTGGCCCTGCATTGCCGTACGTGCAGAGCTCTTCTACCATTGTAGTCTGCTTTAAAGGGCTGCAATATTTAAAATTTATAATAGGTTTCCCAATACAGCTTTGGTTATCCAAATACCTTCTCCCTGTATCCTCCATTTATCTTGTTCTCCATTATTTTGTCATTGGGAAAACAACATGTAACTCTATAAAAGTCTTAAAGCATGGGCCATAAGGAAATAGTTATGCTAAAATTCTGGTTGTAAAGTAAAGATTCTGTCAGTCCAGTAAAAAATTAAAGAAAAGTATGTATACCCTTTGTAAAATGACGGACTACAACTGCAAATAAATTGTTACAGACAATACCGAAGATCTGGAATTGATATATTCAGGCACACTAAATGCCTTTGCTGGGAGGGGGAGGGACTGATATCTTAATCTATGTATTGGTAAAAAGTTTGTTCCTATGACAACCTTAACATATAGTCAATTTCAGGAATGGCAGAATCTTGCATGTTCAAATTTGTTTTTAAACACCTTTCAGGTATCCAGTCTGAACTGCAAGGAAATATCACCGTTAATGTTCACATTTTAATATTTGTATTTTGATTTGCTAATAGTTCTATGATATTGCAATGATTGTTATTTTTATATTTTATTAATAATGGTCTAAAGCATTGCAATTCACATTGATGTTAAGCTAATGAACAATACATACTTCAATAACTTCCTCCCATCCCACCCCCTATGATGGGTGTGGCCTCTCTATGTATTATTTGCAGAACATGAGGAAAGTCTGGAAATCTGCAATACATTATCAACAGCATTACACAACGCTCAGTGGAAGGTGCTCTTTTGGCCCTTGGTAGTCTAAAATATAAGTAATACATTTTTAATGTACACAACCCTACTTCACTAACGTAGCCAGATAATATATGGCATTTACTTTCTTATTGACAGCTCTCATAGATTAGTACTAAGCTAACTGCCCTTGCAAATCATTTTTTAAGCCTAGCCAATTATCCCTTGTGAGACTCAAACCCTGCACCCTGTGTTTGTAAGGCAAACACCTTAACCATTAGGCCACCCTCCCTCTATCTTGTCCCAATCTTCACTAACCTTTAAGTCTTGCGACTGTGCAAACTTAAGCAATATTATAACAAAAAAGTCAAATTTGCAATGAACTATAACAATAGAACACACCACTACCTAGCCCTCAGAGAATTACGCTGGTTAGAGCTACCACATTACGTAGCTCCTTCTCTCTCTCTGTTAACTACAATACACTGAATTCTCTAAAAGTCAGGAAATTGTCTAGCACTTAACTTCATACAACACTACCGCCCCGATAGAATTTTAAGCTCTAGGGAAATATAAATAATCACTATAACCAAATCATTTAATACTGCAGGTGACTCTATATTCAAACAGTGTTGCTAAACTATTGAACCACATCCCACCACCACCAAAATCCATTCAGAATGCAGACTCATTTAAAATACAATTAAAACTTTGCCTAAGAAATCAATAAATTTGCTCTTGTATATCTCCAGGATAAATGCCACTCTTATCTTCAGCTTACCATATTGTCAAACAAATCCTGTGCTCCACAGCCAGTCTCTCCAAATACCTGAATAATTTTGCTAGCATCTTCCAGCCAGATGCATAGATTTGTGGCACTGTTCACTTCCCACCTCTGTACTTCTAAGATAAACCTTATGATAGCCATATATATAATTATCTATGAGCCTGCTTTATATGCCACCTCTTAAATGCAAGTTTAACATTTTCTGCCCTACTTAGTTCCTTCCCTCACCTCTCTTTCTTTGAATTTCTAAGCACTAACCACATGATCTAATATATATTTGACAAACAGATTAATACACCTCTTCAGATACTCAATGTTCAACATCTGCTAATGCACATGTATCTTTTATGCTGTAATAGTTGCCTTTACTTCATATGGATGCAATTTAATTGCACATATATGTGTGTAATTGTTAATGTATATTAATTAACGTCTTTTCATGTACATTACTGAATATCTGTTTAAAAATGTTTGCAATATTTTGAAGCTTTTCTCATAAGGCCATGGCTGAAAATGTTTTTTTAATTAATCCCAAACAAATCCAATAAACAAAAACAAAATAAATAAAAAAAAAATAAAATACAGTTCTGACTAAAATGTTCACCAGACAAAAATTAGTTATGAGCATATTAATCCAGCACAAGTAATGGCATCTGCATCATGCAACAGTCTTATTGAAATGCAGTGTATAACAAAGTGGAAAAAACAAGCATTACTCAGTAAGACGTTCAAAAATATATGTCACATGCCAACAGTTCGAAACGTTTACAACACATATGACCGTGAATCAATAATATACAAGAAATTGATTACTTACTGTAGAGCTCTGGCTTTCTGTCGCTTGTACTTCCTAATCCCACCTGCCCAGCTGGTCCCATTTCTGCTTCTGTAGGTCATCGTACTTGTGAAGGTACTTCTGTACAGAGCAGGAGAAGAGGTCCCTGTCAGGAAGGTGAGGTGATCCCCCAGATCTGCCCAGATGTCTGCTTTTTGTAAGTCCTGCCAGAGATGGCCTCTTGCAATTTTCACAGCTAGGATTCTTTCAGCAGGTGGAGGGGAACCTTAGTCTTTTTTAGAGTCCAGCTTGAGGGCTGACCTGAGCATTAATGGATTGTCTCTCCCTACGTACAAGTTTATAGTGATATGCAGAGATATGAGGTATGAAACTGAGACTACTAGAGTGTTAACCGTGAGAAGGTTAATGCAATTTATGCATTTGGATAATTTGGAAAAGTCTACATAGCCAGCATTTCTGTACTTTTGACTTTAAGTGATAGCCATCTAAGGAAAATGTGGTAACGTGTTATAAATTCATAAAGCTTAACCAGTTCATAAGTTCTTGATAAGCTCACAGTGAAGAAGACCATTGAGAATTGCACCCATATCACCCAATGCTAGTAGGTAGCTAACAATGTCCCCCATTTAAGAAAACCATAGTGAAGCTAACACATATCACCCAGTCGTGCTGAGATATTAAAGGGTGGTATTATTTTAAGTAGAATTTCCCCATATACACCAAGTGCAAATTTATAATTATCCAATTATCAAGACAAGTTTTAGAGGTTACCAGGGAAGTAGTCTGACTGATGTAAGGGGAGTGTATTTCAGAAGCAGAGGATCCATTGGTTTAAGTACATGTAGTGCCAGGTGGTATTATTGATATGCAGTGTAAGTTTGGGTCTCTTAAGATACAGGGGCTCAAGAGCTGTGAGGTCATTCATGGCACCACAAGCTAAACAGAAAACACTCCACAAGAGTCTGTATAATAAGGACTACAGGGTTAGGTCTTTTAATCTTCCAGAATAGCTAAGGGTACCAAGACCTGAGATTTTTTGGTAAGGAAATGTTGGGACATTACATGTTTGCTTAGTGAAATACATGACAAAGGATATAATTTATTCAATGCTGGGTCTAACAAGAAGAGTTGGACTATAACATCATTGTCCCTTGATATAAACCAAATGATAGGTTCTAACCATGGCAGAGATGTGGTGGTCAAAAGATTCCTTATCAATATAAGTACAGATGTCCCTGATGACTGAGTCTGATTTAAGTGGGATATTATCTATGTATATGGCATGTAGTGATGCAGTTAGATTTAATGTAGGTGACTATACTGGACTTTTTGGAATTGAGGGTAAGCACATGATTTGCAGGACAGGCATTGGCCTGGTCCAGCACTTGCTGGAGAATTTTAGCAGTTGAGTGAGAATAGATAACTACATGCAATATACACATTTTTGACAACTTTGCTTAGTCACAGTCATTTCACATCAGCTTTCATGTCAGAGAACTAGATCCCAAAGAGGAGCGGGCCCAGGAAAGAACCTAGTAAAATATTCTTTTTTTTTACTACAGGAAATCCCTCTGACATTAATGGCATGAGCTCAATTAGATAACCAGTTTTCTATCCAGTTGACTACGTATGTGTTAATGTTAAGTTAAGAGCACTTGTTAATAATCCTAGATAGGAAGATAGTGTTAAAGGCCTTGGGTAGGTCCATGTATTGAGGCTATACTCTTAGCTCTTTGTTCATGACCTATATAACCATTTCAATGAAATCTTCCAGCAGATATGATCTATGCTTTATTAAAGTAACTTGCAAGAATCCTGAGACAAAATATCTCCTACATAATTGTTGATAAGTTCTGCTATCATATATTCCGTAGCTTTGCAAATAATACTAGTGAGGCTAGTAGGTCTGTAATTTCCAGGGCCAGTACAGGGACCACTTTTGTGTAATGGCATCACAGCGATTTTTCTTCATACTTCCAGGATATAACCCATGCAGCTGATATTTATAATTTTTAGAAGTGTCAACAATATCTATTCAAGAGAGAGAGAGAATTCCAGGAAGGTAGGTTATGGGGAAATGATGAGAAAACAGGAAGGGTGGTTGGAAAGAACATGAAAAAGAAGTTGTCTCCAAGAATTTTAACAATGGCTTCTGGGTCAAAGAAGGAAACTACCTCAGTACATAATTATGTGCTACTTTTAAGCTACTATGTAAAGTCAAATAAGGCTTTGTATTTATCCTTTAAATTGGTGGTTATGCTATAAGTTTATTGCTGGTCTTGTATTTCCTAATGTTTCTTGAGGGACATACCAGACTTAATTCCGATTTTATACTGGTAGACAGGAGATTAGACTGGAGATATAGCATAAATAGCCAAGAAAATTTTCCGTTCATTGCAGAGTCCGTTGATACAGAAGTTCTACCATATGAGTTCACTTTTAAATTTGCCATTGTGTTTACTTGGACTGGTATGGATGCCTCAGTCCATCTAAGAAACAGTACAATTCAGAGGATTAAGCAATAACATGGGCATTGGATCTACTGGGGAATTAATACCATCTGTAATATTAATAATATGTCCCTTTGGGGTAGTCTTTAAATATACAAAAGTTGTTCTGAGTTGCAATGTTACTTATTTTTAAAGAAAATTTGTATTAATTTAACATATTTACAATATATATATATATATATATATATATATATATATATATACAAAAGGAAGACATTTAACATCAAATACTATTATACAATGTTAGGAATACACTGAATCATGAAGGTAATTTTATATAATTAACACATTAAGAGTCTTGGTATTTCAATAGCAACATTTTAAGGCTATCCCAACCACTAAAATCTTAGTATGGTTTATAGATCTTATCCTGATCACTTCTTTTTCAGTTTTACATAGTATTGCTGTCTAATTTAAAAATTATTTGAACTTAGGAACCAAGTTAAATTTCCACTTTTTTGTAATAACTTTTCTAGCAACTGCCAAAAGACTCCAAAATATTTTTGTTGTTTGGCTTTTACAGATAGACTAAGTGGAACATTCATTAGTATTATTGATATAGTTAAAAAACAATTATCAGACCATAATCCCTTAAAAAAACATACTTACAGTATCTCTTCCCAATATGCATTTAATTCTTCACAATCCATAAACGTGTGTCCAATCATCTGTTACATCTGTACTACATCTCCAAGAAACAGAACAGAAGTAATTTTACTAAACTTAGACATTTTATAGGGAGTAACAAACTTTCTATGTACATATTTCCA
The DNA here is from genome assembly GCF_019279795.1 of Protopterus annectens. NCBI lineage: Eukaryota > Metazoa > Chordata > Ceratodontiformes > Protopteridae > Protopterus > Protopterus annectens. The sequence continues at coordinate 1,469,568,029 of NC_056729.1, forward strand.
CATCAAAATTCTAGTATAAACTCAAAGAAGTTTGACTAAACTGATTATATAATGTTTTAGTTTTCCATCTTTTGAGTCACTCAGTCCACTGCTATCTAAACTGTTGCAGAATTTTGCATCAAAATTATTATTTTAATGATAGCATTCATATATTGGGGTAATACTATTATGTTCCTCTTTACTCGTACTATCTACAGATTCATTTAATTTCTCAATTTTGGATAACATTAACTGGTTAACAGATTCATCCAACTTATATTCTTTCATTAAATATTCTGGTGACTTGGCTTTTCCTTTTTCAAAGCATGCAGACAATAATACTAATCTATTATTTTTTGGTAAATTCATTTTAACATTATTCTGAGTTATCTAGATGTGTGAGCAATGGCAAAGCACAACAAATTTCATTTTGATATTAATGGAGTTTTAAAAACATATTTCTTAACTGTTTTAAGAATTGATTTAAAGATGAACTAACCCCTCACATAAACACACAGATGAACTAACCCCTCACCTAAACACACTGCTTAAACTCAGCCTCTCCACAGGCTATGTGCCCACAGAGTGGTGCACAGCAACGATTATTCCACTCCACAAAGGTGGAGCCACAACGGACACCGGGAACTATCGCCCTATAAGCCTGACTAGCTTGGTCTGCAAAGCTATGGAGTGCATCATCATGGATCTCATTAACAGAGACATTGGGAACCACCAAACACTGGACCCTACCCAGTTCGGCTTTGCTAAGGGCAGATCATGCCTCCTAAACCTGGTGTGCTTCTTTGAGACAGTCACCAAGGCTATAGACAAGGGAAAGGTGGTTCATACAGCCTACCTAGACCTCGCAAAGGCCTTCAACACCATTCCCCACTCAGGTAATATAGACAAGCTCACCAGCCTGAACATAAACCCCAATGTCACAAGATGGTTTGCCAGCTGGCTCATGGACAGAACCCACATGGTAAGAGTTGTGGGAGCAAGGTCTAACTCTAAACCGGTTACAAATGGCATTCCCCAGGGCTCAGTCCTAGGACCCCTCCTGTTCGGCATATACTTCTCAGAGGTACAGGCAAGCACAGGACGACTATGGTTGACCAAGTTTGCAGATGACTGCAAACTACGGGCTATAATTGACTCTCCAGCTGACACAGACATCCTCCAAAAGGGTCTCACTGAGACAGATACCTGGTGTCAAAACCATGGCCTCAAGCTAAATGCTAAAAAGTGCATAGTCATCCCCTTTGGAAAAAACAAAGTACCCACAAACTATCACATAGGTGGTAGCTCCCTAAATATGGAAAACGTAATAAGGGATCTGGGGACCCAAGTAGATAGTAACCTCTGCTTTGATAATCACATTGCCAAAGTGGTTAGAAAATCCTTCTATGTGGCCTACATAATCACAAAAGGGTTTGCATCCAGATAGAAAGAGGTAATTGGGCCCCTCTATGCATCATTTATCAGACCCATCATAGCGTAAAATGCCCCATTTAGGATGTACCTTACAAGACACCTGCAACAACTAGAAAGTCCACAGAAGTACCTCACCAAGAGGATCTCTAGCCTCAAGCAGATGCCCTATGCAGCTCAACTGAAGAAACTCCAGCTGTACTCGGTTGCATACCGCCTACTCAGAGGTGATCTCTGCCTGACATACAAAGCCATGTCCAACCCAGAATTGATGGACATGCTCCACCTAAAGAAAAGCATATCCCCTCAAGCCACATGCTTCAGGGATCTAAACCTCACCACAACAATAAATAGGACATGCTGGAGGGATAGATTCCTGTCCCAGAGACTTCCCATGGCCTGAATCAAGATTCCAATCTACATTAGGCAGAGCTCCTCACTAACCCTCTTCAAGAGAAACCTTGACGAGTGGATGGGAAACAGAAAGTTTACCCCAGGGATCACTTCAATGGCTCTGCTGGACAGAGGCACAGGGAACTAATCTAAGGGGGTGGCGAAAGCCAACACATTTTGGCTAGGCTTATAAATGCCTTCGGGCAGATAGCCTAGTACCTACCTATGAACTTATGAACCTATATGCAGTGTCTAAAATTGAAATAAATTTTCTTCTAATGCAAATGTTATTAACCACATAAAATGATTGCTGCATATTTATAATGTATTATATTTGATAAACTTATAAGAATTTAGTATAATCTGCTCCTGAATGATTTTCCATTGACTAGTGTAAGTTAAGACTATCCAGAGTATAATGGCATTAACATTAGCAGCAATAAAATATAATTCTACATTTGGAAAACTAATACCACCATATTTCTATAATCTTATATGATTTCTATAAGCAGTTTTCAGCTTTTTAGGATGCCATATGAACAAAATTAAGATTTTTCCATTTTCTTTAAATTTTTTTGTCATTTTCCATTTTCTTTAAATTTTTTTTGTCAGGTATTAAAGTTGTTGAATGCGTGTGTATGTGTATATGTTGTTGTTGTTGTCTTTCAGCTTTTCCCAGTTAGGGGTCGCCACAGCGGAACTCCGGTCCGCTAATGATTGGCAATAGATTTTCACAAATGCCTAGGTGCCAGCTCAACGTTCAACCTTCAGCGAAGGTACACCCATTTACGCATGTCTTTTGAATGCCCACCCAACTGCGGGGAGGACATGCAGATATATATATATATATATATATATATATATATATATATATATATATATATATATATATATGGGTCTACTTTGATATATATATATATGTAAATTTTGGCAGTCCGTGCTTTCGGTTTAATGACGTTTCAGAGAAATGGCATCTGGTAAGTAAAATTTGAAGAAGTGTAATTTTGATAGGTCAATGTAGTCCCATATATACATATATATATATATATATATATATATATATATATAGAGAGAGAGAGAGAGAGAGAGAGTACTGGCTAATTAAGCTATCCTAAAAATGAAAAAAAAATCCATTCTATTCTTCAATAAGAAGTAACACTGCTTCAATTATTTTTTCTAAATTATTATTAATAATCTTACTCACATCTTGATTATCTTTTATTACTAGATATTTTAATTATTTTCCTTCCCAATTATATTTATATTAATCTTTAATTTACTATCTAGTAATTGATTTAACACTAAAGTTTCAGTTTTATTATTATAAAATTTCAGCAACAATACTTCTTGAAACTTTTCAATTTTCTCATCAATTTCTTTGATTGACTAATTTAAATTTCCTATAGTTAGTAAAATATCATCTGCAAAATGCTGGATTTCAGATTGACAATCCTTGTTAGTTGAGAATCCATCTTTTTTTTCACTGTTTCTTATACTATTATCTAAGTGTCTGATAACCACTGCAAATAGTAAAAAGGACAAGGGACACCTTTGCTTTGTGCCTTTGTTTAAAGTAATTCCTTGAGAAATGTAACATCCAATTTTAACATATGCTTTGGAGTCCATACAGGTTTTTTTAATATTCCAATAAGTTGTTCTGGAAATGAAAATTCTTCTAAAGTTTTAACAAGTAGTTCCAATCTACAGAATCAAAAACCCTTGCAATATCTAAACTATTTAGTTCCAATTTCTTGATAATTCCTTTTGCTAAGATACTTACTACCCTTTTGATATTATCATATGTTAATCTGTTGACTATAAATCCTTATTGATCTCTTAATCTTGAATTGAAGATTAAATAGGTCTATATGAAGAAACTAACTTATTGTCCTTTTCCTGTTTAGGTATTGGTGAGATTACAGGAAATATCCATGAGGGATGAATTATTTTGTCACTCTGAATTACCCTGAAAATGTCACTCCGTAATTCTAAATCATTTAATGGAAGCAGACTATATAATTTCATACTTAAACCATCTAACCCTGAAGTTTTACTATTTTTCCTGATGTTTAAAGCATCTTTAACTTCTATCAGGATAATAGGCTTATTCAACTAAGATGTTTGTTGGTCATTAATTTTATTAGTAACATATTTTTTAAATACTTGTGAATTTTGTAATAATCAGGATTATTATTTTTATCTTTATTAAGATCCTCATGGAATTTTTTGTAAAATATTAAGCATTTCCTTTATGTCTGAAGTAAGCTTATTAGAGTGAAGATTGTGGATATTATTGATTTGTGCCTTTTTGTTTGATATCTTATTTCTATTAGCTAATCTATGTAGATTTTTGAAGCCATCACATAACTGTGCAGTTTTATTTTTTTTCTAAAGCTATCTCTATTTTACACATTAAACCTGTTTGATATTTTGTCATTAAGTTTTAATGACTTCAGTATTATCTAATTTATTTGCTTGTTGTTCAACCCTTGCTTTGTATATTTCATCTTGCATTTCTAGCAACTCTTTATCCCACTTTTCCATTTTATTACTAACCCTTCTTCCCTTTCTATCTTTAATATGCATTTTTAAGGAGTCCCATAATGTGACTTTACTAACCTGACCTTTATCATTCAATGACAAAATGTCTTGATTTGTTCCATAAGGTAACGCTTACATTTTTATTTTTATCATATATACTGGGATTCTATAAATAATCTGAAATTCCATTATTTTCATTAATATAGCACTATGATCAGATAAAGGAAATGAATAGTTTTAAAATAATTCACATTGTTAAGTAAATTTGTAATGACATAAATACTATCAGTTCTAGTTTGCATCCCGTATGTATAAGAATAATGAATGAAGAACAATGACTTATTGTCTTCTTTTCCTATTAAATCAAATAAATTATTATTACTAATCTATTTGCTTAGTGCTTTAGTTGATACCAGACGTTTAGCTTTCTTCTGTTCACTTATAACTTCTATACCAGAGATGCAGTTAAAATCCCCTGCTAAAATTAAACTACACTCCCAATAACTTTGTAATAAGTTTATGTGATCTTTAGCCACTCTTGCACTGATTCTAGGGATCCAGTAAAATTAGCTAGTGTTTAGAGTTTGCCATTCTGTTTAATTATTACAAATGCATACATTTCTTTGGGATCATTAATGGACTCCATGAACTTAGGTATTACAGTGGATTTTTTTCCAAAGTATAGCAGCCCCTCTACTCTTTTTGTTAAAAGAAGCAAATGATAACATTGTGTAACCTAACTTATTTAAATATTGCATATCTTTATCTATCAATCGACTCTCTTGCAAAAATGTATCTCCTATATTTAATTTTAGATAACTCATTAATGATTTCCTTCTCTTGCTATTATTTATTTCATTTACATTAATAGATAATAGATTAAAACTATCCATATTGTGTATTAAAAAAACTTCTAAAAGATAATATGACACATTTATCCACCATATTATTTTAATTGTATATAAGACTTAAATGCATTCCTCCAACACTGTCTTAACATTTCACATTTATTTAAATTCTTCTTTGCTACAAACTAAACTACTAAAACTCATAAATAACAAAAACAAGTCTACAGCAGTAACTGTATATATTACTAATAAAACACAACCTACCATGGATGCTAAAAGTCTTAGTTTGCCTGTCAAATAGACAAACTACTATGCTATCTCTCTACTTACAATACTTAAAAATTCATCAAAAACTAGCCAAAAGCTACAGTGACTTATGAATAATTAATATAATATGATTTATATTTAAGTTAGGAATAATAACAGGCTATTAATGTAGTTGTATATTTTGTGATCTAAAACAATTCCCCATTACTACTTAAAAGTTTAATAATCCTCTTCTAGTAATCACAAATATTAAATAATCCAAAGATATTGTACCATATACCTATTTATGTAATAGTATAAATTATCCATTAAATATTTTGAAATTATTTACTCATTCAACATTATTATAACTAAATCTCTAAATAAATAAGTAGAACAGAGTAGAACCCGAAGATGGTAGGTAATCTTATCATACTAAACTATTAGACAAAAGGAAAATCAATGCACTTCAATATATATATATATATGTATATATATATATATATATATATATATATATATATATATATATCATGCTAAGAGATATGTACATATTTCATAGATCTAACAAAAGCTCTGAATTAATTTTAAAAGTACAAGTGTCTATATCTTAAAATTGTGTAAAACTCTTAATATGATAAATATCAAAATATTTAAAAATCATTTAGTTTATTAAACTAATTCATAAAAAAATATGTACATTACTGAGATAAAAGAGAATGTCTTGCTATTTCTATGGAGTCAAAAAAAATTACAGTCTATATCGAATTGAAAAGTTACAATGTGCTTAATTCAGATCCCATTTTCCCTTCCCAGGTTGAAACATATAGAAAAATCTGCTTTTCTTTATATCAAAATGGATGTATTGATTCCGCAATATAACCTCAAATTTCAGCTCTGACTTCTGAAGTGAGTTTTTTTTGCGTAGTCTTAGTAAATCTAATAACATACAATATGCAGACCGCTTCAAAATTCATATGACCAAGCTTCACATTTCACTTTCAGGATATTTTAAAATATTTTTATATGATTTTCTAAGTAAATTTTATGCACAGAAGGGAACTAAAGGTGAAGGAGTCTCAGTCTATATTAAAACCAACCTCAAATCCAGACAAGTTAAAGTATATGACCCAGTGGAACTCATACACGTGCAACTCACCATAAACAGGGTCTTGTGCTATATCCTTGCAACCTGTAGGTCCTCCTCTATGTCCCAGGAAACCCATACTACCTATCAATGTACTAGAGTCCCTCACCATTCGACCCAATATGAAATTAATGGGGGATCCTTGCAACCTGTAGGTCCTCCTCTATGTCCCAGGAAACCCATACTACCTATCAATGTACTAGTGTCCCTCACCATTCGACCCAATATGACATTAATGGGGGATCTCAACTTCTCTTCTATAGAATGGAAATCCTTCACCACTTCTTGTGCACCAGCCCAGTGATTCCAAAGCTTTGTTAATACTGACAATCTGGAATAGCTGATCTCTTCTTCTAACAAGAGTACAAACTTCCTTTATCTTATACTCACGAACATGGGGGCTGATGTTCCTTACCCAGTGTGATCTCTTTGCTTGTCAGATCTGACCACAAGGCTGTATTACTTGAAAAAGAAATTAAATCTGGGGATCCAGCTAAACCAAAAACCTTTATGAACTATTCTAAGACTAATTTCTCTCAACTAAACAACACCTTGGCTAAATTCCAAGCACACTCCAACCCAGTAAACACCACAGCATATACTGAGCTATTTACAAAATCTCTGTACAGCCATATTGATAGCTGTATAGCGTGAGCTGTACCCACTCATATTAAGAATAAGACAAACTCAAACGACAAGCCACCATATTCAAATCACAATATCAATTGGATATGCAACTAAAGAAAAATATCTTGGCCAAATGTAGGAGGAACAAAGCCATACATACATACATACATACTAAAAGCTGCTGGACCAATCTAGACCGGAAGCTAAGAGTGTTAATTAATACTTTGAAGGATAAATTTGAAGAAAAAATATATTTCAGGCAAATGATAACCACAAAGCTTTCTACAGCTATGTCTGTAACCTCAGAGGAAATACATAACAATGTACAGAACTTATTGCAAATGGCATCTCGCACACTGAACCGGAGGTCATTGCCAACCTTTTGGCTGACAAGTTCAGCTTAAATTTCTCCCCCCACTCCCCCTGATAGTCCAAAGAAAATATCACATACCTCAATACCACCAACCATTACTAGGGAACAAGTCATCAATGCACTTTCCAAGGCTAAAAACGGCATCAATGGGTGCTGATAACATCCTGAGATGTTTAATAAACAGCATGAAACATGACTTCTGTGGTCCACTTGAATCACTTTTCAGCTGGCGGCTTCACTCAGTTTTTTTTTCCCAAGGAATGGAAGATGGCTACAATCATTCCCCTGCACAAATGAGGTCCAATCACAGATCCAGGTAACTACAGGCAAATAAGTCTTACCAACCTCATATGTATGACCATAGAAATAATCATCATGAACATGATAAATGAGGGAACAGGTATCCTGCAAATGCTGGACACATTGCACTTCAGCTTTGTTAATGGAAAGTCATGTCTATTAAATCCGGTGGACTTTTTGTTTTTTGGTCAACAAAGCATTGCATGAAGGTAAGATTGTGCACACTGCTTACCTCGACCTGGCCAAGGCTTATGACACAATACCCCACTCAGGCATTATAGACAAGCTCACTAATTTAGGCATAAACCCTTTTATCATCCACTGGATAGCCAACTGGCTCACTCATAGGATCCAGGAGGTCAAATTAGGCGAGGCCACCTCCACCAAGAGGCCAGTCACTAGTCGAGTTCCCCAGGGCTCATTACTTGGCCTGCTTCTTTTCAGCATCTAGATATCTGAAATGAAAGCAAATGCTGAAGATTTATGGCTGACTAAGTTTTCAGATGATTGCAAGCTGGGGGTTATCATCAACTCCTGCAGACAGTGACATTCTTCAAGAGGAAATATCTCTGCCTATCAAATGGTCCCAAAGCCATGGTCTTAAACTCAATGCCAAGAAATGCATAATTGTACTCTCGGGAAGTCAACCATCCTGGTTAATTACCTTGTTGATAATGCACTGCTAAGATTCAATCCAGTGGTCAATGATCTTGGTACACATGTGGACAATAGTCTTACCTTTGACCACCATGTAGCCACAGTGGTGAGGAAATCTTTTTATGTTGCACAACTTTTAAGTAAGGTCATGGCATCTAGGTCCAAAGAGGTCATTATCCCACTGTACTCTGCCCTTATCAGACCAATCATAGAGTGCAGTGCTCCCTTTTGTATCCACCTGAACAGGCATATGCAGCATCTACAGCAACCTCAGAGGTTCCTTACAAAAAAGAATACAAGGCATCACAAACCTGAATTATGCAGAATGCCTTAAAGCCATTTCCCTCTACTCAGTCTACAGCTTGCTGAGGGGGGTAATCTATGCCTGACTTACAAGACATCTGCAAACCTCACCCTTATGAATCTCCTACATATTTGTAAGTCAAAGTATACCAGAAATACAAGGTCACTGGACCTGAATTTTTTTCCATGACATAAACAGAACATGCTGGAGAGACATATATGTGTACCAGAGACTGCCTTTCCTATTAGAACAGGCATCCTATCCATGTGAAGCTGAGTTCACCTATTACCCAGTTTAAGTGCAACCTAGACCAGTGGATGGAGAATAGGAAATATACACTTGCCTTGGCACCCATGTCCCTTGTGGACAGAGGTAGCTTATAAATGCCTGTCCCTCAATGTCCTGTTTGGATACAGGACATCACTATTCTTTTGGGAAAACTTGGCTAGGCTTAGAAAGGCCCCCTTGGGTCATTAGCCAAGTTATAATCTATGAATCTATGAATCAATAAATTGTATGAGATCTTGTACATTTACATTTCTGCCATATGCAGGTATGTGTAATTCACATCTTTCTTACAAGTAGTTTGTTATTTAAATACATTTTTTCTGTCTTACTTGCTCACTAATATTCTACCTTATTCTATACAACTTGTATTTCTAAAATCTCCCATCAAACAACTATTTAGTAATCAGTTCTCTATTAGAGATTACAGTATGTGTATATATTTCTTAACTTACTGATACTGCTGTTTTATTAGTCTTATAAAGTAGATATTCCTTCCTTGTGCATTTGCATAAGATGTTTGCTCTTTTTATTAATTTTATAATTACAAGCAATATTGACTATATATAAAATATTTCCTGCTTTTTTAATTTGAATGTGTGTTTTAGTCATTGTGAACTGCTGTCCTGCTCTAAGCTTCATCTCCTGACATTAGAATTTGATTACAGCATATGAAAATGACAACTCCCAGCACACAGCAGCTGCTATTTTCTCTGTTAATTGTTCATTCTTCTTAGTTCTTTTAGACTGTTCTAATCATTAACAAACATCTAGCTTTACTTCTTTCCATCAATATGTGCAGTTAAAGTTAATAACACTTCAGCATAAGCTATTAACATTCAACAAAATGTAAGCAAATTATATGTTGGCAACACCTCAATATAAAACTTTACTATAGATTTTGTTTTACCAATTCTTCACTTCTAAATGCGTATGTTTTTTTTTTTTTTAAATGTTGTTATTAGTAGATTTCTCAGCTATATACTTGATAAAAAAAGAAAGAAAAAGAAAAATTCCTTCCTGTTTTCATAGACATCAATAATGAACTTTGACCTAGATTTTCTTCAGCACAGGTAAAGGAGCAGTTGGGGAAGTAAGGCAGGCAAGAATCAAGCATTTTCACATAATTGGAACACTCTTTTTTCTTTAGCTTTTTTAGGTATTAATTGCTTTAAAAACCTATGAAAGGAATGTGTTACACAGGACAAAGAAAACAAAATCACTAGCACTTTAACTCTTCTAATTAGCATATTACTTAGATATGATATTCAATTAACCCAGCAATACATGTACTAAGCAACATTAAACAAATAAAATAACATTCATAACTTATATAGTCTTAACTTTACAATTCTCTTGTTTATAATTTAATAACATTCTCTTACAGGAAGTATTATTGCACACACTAAGCAAAGTTAAACAAATAAAATAACAATCATAACTTATATAGTCTTAACTTAACAATTCTCTTGTTTATAATTTAATAACATTCTCTTACAGGAAGTATTTATTTAACATTTAGAAATACATTTAGAAGTATAGTTTATTTACTTTATTTTATTTATTTATTTAACATTTGTTTACCTGGAAAGTCCGACTGGATACAGCAGAGGCCCGGGGAGAAAAACTCCATGAGTAACAGTAAATTTTCATGCACACATTACAATAATCAATGAAGTATAAAGTAAACAAAATGTAGTATACATAAGAACATACAAATTTGTTACATCTTGACAACAAAAACTGGGTTTGAACATACCTAGAGCTATTTGTAGGTATGACTTATGTCAAGATATAAGGTTAAGACAGGTCAGTAGGAACAAAGGATTAAACACTGGGGAGAAGTTGGATATGTTTTGGGTATACTGTGATGTATCAAAGCACTCATGAGGGTTTAGTACAGGAACATAGCCACTTATTTTTTAGATAAGCTTTAAGTGATGGCATAAAGTGTTTAGTGGATGAGATTGAGAGAATGGAGTTAGGAAGGGAGTTCCATATATGAGATATATAGCTAGAAAATAAAGATTCTCCTGCAGTGTTGTTGACCTTGGAGACTGTGAATAAGTTCTTGATGTTAGAGCAAACTGGTCTGCTGGAACTGTAAGGAAGGATGAGATTTTGTAGTGCAGGGGTTCTAGTTGGTTGTGTTACAATTTTGTGAGTTAGAGAGAGTTGGTTGTAAAGAATAATGTTGGGAAGCTCAAGCCAGTCTAGTATCCTTAAAGCTGCACAATGATGTGTTCTATATGGGCATTCAGATGAAAACTTAGCATTGTTATTATAACATGCTTCTAGATTAGATAAGTCAGTTTTCCTTAGATTAGTTAAAATTGGAGAGGCATATAATAGAGTGCAGATGGGTTTGTGCTAATGTTATTTTGGCCATTGTGGTCAGGAACCTTCTGTGCCTGTATAGACTTCCAAGTTTCTTATGGACATTTTTATAGTTAGGGAGACATGCAAGTCAAATTTTAGGATATTGTCTATTTCCACTCCAAGAAGCTTTGTATGGGTTGCTGGGGAGATCACAGTATTGTCTTTCGCTATTATGTTAAATGTTGGGCATGAGATAGATGTCTTGTTAGGTTGGAAGAGTAATAATTTAGTTTTGTTTGGGTTCAGGTTTAGATGGGCATTGGCTAACCATGTTTCAGCAGACGTGAAAGATTCCTGCATTTCAGAATGAAGAGTTGATAGAGAAATGGCAGCACAGATTAGTGTTGAATCATCTGCATACAGTATTGTAGAACAATGTGGAGTAGTCATGTGTAGATTATTAGTAAAGAGGGAGAAAAGGAGAGGGCCCAAGATAGATCCTTGGGGGACACCAATGGATAAAGGAAGGCGTGGAGATAGATCACCCTGCCAGAGAACAGATTGTTGACAGCCAGATAAATAGTTATGAAACCATGCTGTGGCAGATGGTGAGAAAGATAATTCAGTTTGTACATCTATTAGTTTGGAATGGGAGACCATATCAAAAGCTTTTGATAGGTCTAGAAAGATGGCAGATACAAAGTTGTTGTTATTCCTGTGATGGTTTATGGTATTAGTGAAGGATAAGAGAGCTGTAGTGATACTATGTGATGTGCGAAACCCATGCTGAGTGTTTGTGAGAAGGTTATTTGTTAGTAAGAATTTCATGGCCTGAAGATGAATACACATTTCGAGTAACTTAGAAAGAGGTTCATAGGTTCATAGGTAGATACTAGGCTATCTGCCCTAGGGCATTTATAAGCCTAGCCCGAGTGTATTTGGCTTCCGCCTCCCTATTAGATTAGCCTACTGTGCCTCTGTAAAGTAGGTCACAGAACGTACCCTTTTAAGATTAGTTTACTGTGCCTCTGTCTAGCAGGGACACAGGAGAGATCCCAGGGGTGAATTTGTGATTTCCCATCCACGCGTCCAAATTTTGCTTGAAGAGGGTCAGCGAGGGGCTATGTCTAACATGAATTGGATTCTATTCCAGAGTGAGGGGAGCCTCTGGGAAATGAATCTGTCCCTCCAGCATGTTCTATTTATTTTTGTGCTGAGGTTTAGGTCCCTGGAGCGTGAAGCTCTAAGGGACTTGGATTTTTTGAGGTGGAGCATGTCCATTAATTCTGGGTTTGACATGGCTTTGTACATCAGGCATAGATCACCTCTGAGTAGGTGGTATGCAACTGAGTAGAGCTGGAGTTTCTTTAGTCGAGCTGCATAGGACATCTGTTTGTAGCCCATGATCCTCTTGGTGAGGTACTTTTGGGGTCTCGCCAGTTGCTGCAGGTGCCGGGTAAGGTACATCCCAAAATGGGCATTGTATTCAATTATGGGCCTGATGAGGGATGAGTAGAGGGGCACAATGACCTCTCTTGATCTAGATGCGAACCCTTTTGTGATAAGGTAGGCTATATAGAAGGTCTTTCTAACCACTTTGGCAATGTGATTATCAAAGGAGAGATTACTATCTACGTTGGTCCCCAAATCTCTAATTACTTCTTCTGTACTTAATGGAGTACCACCTATGTGGTAATTTGTGGGCACCTTGTTTTTCCCAAAGGGGATGACTATGCACTTTTTAGCATTTAGCTTGTGGCCGTGGCTTTGGCACCAAGCATCCATCTCTGTGAGACCCTTTTGGAGGATGCTTGTGTCAGCTGGAGATTCGATTATGGCCCCCAGTTTGCAGTCATCTGTGATCTTTGTCAGCCATAATCCACCCGTGTTAGCCTGAACCTCAGAGAAGTATATACCGAACAAGAGAGGTCCCAGCACTGAGCCCTGTGGGACGCCACTTGTAACTGGTTTGGATTCGGACATGGCACCTGCAATTCTGACCATATGGGTTCTATCTCTAAGCCAGTTTGCAAACCATCTTGTGATATAGGGGTTGATATTTAAGCTGGTAAGCTTATTTATGATGCCCGAGTGGGGTATTATGTCGAAGGCTTTTGCGAGGTCCAGGTAGGCTGTGTGGACTACCTTGCCCTCATCAATGGCTTTGGTAACTGTTTCAAAGAAATCAACTAGGTTTAAGAGGCAAGATCTGCCCTTAACAAAGCCGAATTGGGTAGGGTCAAGTGTGATAGAGAAATGGGAGCACAGATTAGTGTTGAATCATCTGCATACCATATTGCAGAACAATGTGGAGTAGCTGTGTGTAGATTATTAATAAAGGAGGAGAAAAGGAGAGGGCCCAAGATAGATCCTTGGGGGACACCAATGGATAAAGGAAGGGGTGGAGATAGATCACATTGCCAGAGAACAGATTGTTGACAGCCAGATAAATAGTTATGAAACCATGCTGTGGCAGATGGTGAGAAAGATAATTCAGTTTGTACATCTATTAGTTTGGAATGGGAGACCATATCAAAAGCTTTTGATAGGTCTAGAAAGATGGCAGATACAAAGTTGTTGTTATTCCTGTGAGAAGGTTATTTGTTAGTAAGAATTTCATGACCTGGAGATGTATACACATTTCGAGTAACTTAGAAAGAGGTGAAAGAATAGCAATTGGCTGATAGTTTGTCAGTTTTGTGGAAGGTCCTCATTTATGAAGTGGGATTACATGGGAAATTTTCCACAGTTGAGGGACCTTGTTTTCGAGAATGGATCTATTTATATAGATTGATACTGGGAAGGCTATAGATTCAGCTGCAATTTTGAGGTATTCACTGGGTAAGTCATCTACGGCAAGTATAGTTAAATGAAATATATCAAGTCTTTCACTACAGATATAGTAAAACAGTAAAACTAACCATTTGTATTCCTTATCGTGAAAAATGTTTTAGCTTAAAATATAAATGCATACATTGTAATTGTAATGCATTACATTTGGTTTGAAGCTTAAAGTCCCATACAAACCTTTTGCTTAAAGGGTATGCCTAATGTTTCAGAAAATAAAACATCCTCCAATAAGAGAATAAAAGTCACTTGTTTTTAAGCTCTTTAAGTTTAGAAGCAGTTTTCTTTTGGGAATTCAGCTCACTCTGTCTGTTGAGGGATATATTGTCCCAATCCATTTCTTCAGTATTATTAAGATGTTATTTTTGTTAACAAAAGTGGGCGCCTCCTACAGAGTCTCAAATATTTTAGTTTCTTCAGAAAGAAATAATTTCATCTTTGCAGGAAACACCAAAATGGCTTTAATATGGTTCTTTTTAAGTTCCTTAATCAGTGGTAAGCAGGATCTTTTTTTACTCATTACTTTAATGGGATAATCATTGTCAAATCTGACTACATTTTCATCTATTTAAATAGGTGGGCTGGGCCATGCAGTTTTTAATATTTGATCTTTTTTTCTAAGCTGACATAAACTTAACTATAATTGAACCTGGTAATGAGTTTTCTTTCTTCTAAGGTGCTCTCAGGGATCTATGTGCCCTTTAAATTCCAAAAGATACAGTTTCAGGTAGATTTAATGTTTTATGCAGCCAGGATGTTAAGGTGTTCATTATATTGTCTGCCTCATAATTTTCAGGTATGCCATAAATTCTAATGGTATTTTGTCTCAGGCTATTTTCTAGATCATCAACTTTATTTATGAGCCAGTTATTTTGTTTTAAAAGAAATTCAGTCTGAGACTCACCTTCAGTTATTATTCTTTCTTCATGATTAGTTAAAGCTTCTTCCATACTGCTGATTTGTGCACTTTGTTGTTTCATAAGAATTTCTAAATATTCCATCTTATTTCTGGACTCTTCTTTGAAACTATTTTTGTAACTAGTTTGTCCAGTTTAAATAATACATCCTGTATACTAGATATTATTGACTGAATATTTTTTAACACAAGAATGATGAGAACCATTTCTTGAATGACTCATGTTGAAGTCTTGTCTCTCTTAACCAAGCAGTTAAAATTCTGATGGAAAATTGCAGCTTTTGGAGACCTTGAAACTATAAGTCTTTTCTTGGACTATTAGTGAATACAATTAGATAACAAGTATCTCCAAATTTTAATGTTTTGATTATATATTTCTGTCAGAGAAAAGTTTTCAGTCACAGAACTTTCAACGGTTGCTGCTCTCAAGTTAGCCCCCCTGCAATGTTACTTTTCAGGGTGAAATTCACAGCAGGACGATCACCTTTGAAGTGGAGGTAACAAACAGGGAAGTGGAGTTGGAGATTCATTCAGAAGGAAAAAAATCTCAATGTGAATTATCTCCAGCAGGCAGAAGAACAGTTTGGTCAAGGGTGCCAGCATTTACAAAGTTGAGAAATCTCTGGGTGTATTTGTTATTTGCTGTATATATTTGTCAGTTTATACATGGATCTCTGGGTGTATTTGTTGTTTGCTGTATATGTTTGTTAGTTTATACATGGATAGCTGAAGTCACCTACTAGAAGTATTAATGTCAATGGCTAACTTTTCTAACAGGCTTTTTACATGGTCTGGGGGCAAATGATGAGATCTGAAGTAGACTATAATGTGATAATTCAAATTATCGAGTGATATGATAACAGCTAATTCTAGATTTGTACCATTTAGGATGTTCCAAGTGAAGATGGAATTACAAATAAATACTGATAATCACTTGCATTTTTGTTGGGCCTGAACATGTGACAAGTGCTAAACCTTTCAGATTCATATTTTTGTAACAACACAAATGTCAGTTTCTTCAAAGATCTGACCATTCTCAATCTCAGACCAGTTATTGTTTAGGCTTTTTGCATTCAGCAGAGCTATGTTTAATGTTCCTGAATTTGAATTTGCTATGTGGGTTTGAGGGGGTGGCGCATTGACACAGTGAATAGCATTGTTTCTCCAGAGCAAGAGGTTTTCTGGTTCACTTCTTGATTGGGGTGCATTTTGCATGGGGTCTGCATGTCCTTTTTGTGCTCACTTGGGTTTTCTCCAGTTTCGTCTGTTTCTTTTCACATCCACAAATGAGAAGATTATCCATATTGAATTTTCCCTAGGTGTGCATGCAATGCATGTGTGGTAATGAAGAAAAAACTGTCAATTTATTTCTCTTCCCTGCTTGCCTAATAAATTCTCAAAGGTGGTGGCTGTTTATGAGGTTGCTGTAGTAGACAGATAAACTCAACAAGCACAGTATGGAGGAATGATGTCGGGATGACTTAAGACAAACTATGCTTAATAAAAAAGGCACCATGAGGGAAACAACATTTTATTTCTAAACAGTAAGTAAAAGCCATTGGGTGAGGGGTGCAGGCCATCCATGGAAAAGGAAGAACATCTGCTGAACATTTCATCCTACGCTGACACACATGTAATCCCCCAGAGTAATAACAGTTTACTAGGCAATTCATGGAGCCAACTACTTTACCCCTGAATCCAGAATTTAGGCATCATTCTCAAAGTAGTAGTCTCATCAATAACAGTGGATCTGATGTTGTCAATTTTCATTCTATCCTCAGCCAATGGTTTAAGATACAATTCCTCAGATCTGGGTCAGATATTGCAAAAGCTTGTGGCAACCAAAAAACTCTTGAGCATCTCCATTATGCATAATGCACCAACCCCAAGTACTGCAGATCTCATTTGCTGCTATACATGAAAGATGTGGTGGCCATTGCCCTCGAGCAGATAAGTTGTTAGATTTTATAACGTCTGTTTTATAGTTAAAATCTTTAAATTCTTAGGTTCTATTCTTTCCCTTACCTTCCACTTGACTCTATTGAGATTTTTTCCTTCCTCTCATACATTTTTGTACCTTGAATAGCTGGTAATTTTTAGATCCTTTATCTCTGTTTTTCTACTAAATAAAAAAACAAAACACCTCAAAAAAACTTCGCACACACACACACACACACACATACACACACACACACACTATATATATATGTATATATATATATATGTATATATATATATATATATATATATATATATATATATATATATATATATATATATGTTCATAGGTTCATAGGTAGATACTAGGCTATCTGCCCTAGGGCATTTATAAGCCTAGCCAGAGTGTATTTGGCTTCCGCCTCCCTATTAGATTAGCCTACTGTGCCTCTGTAAAGTAGGTCACAGACAGTACCCTTTTAAGATTAGTTTACTGTGCCTCTGTCTAGCAGGGACACAGAAGAGATCCCAGGGGTGAATTTGCGATTTCCCATCCACGCGTCCAGATTTCGCTTGAAGAGGGTCAGCGAGGGGCTATGTCTAACATGAATTGGGATTCTATTCCAGAGTGAGGGGAGCCTCTGGGAAATGAATCTGTCCCTCCAGCATGTCCTATTTATTTCTGTGCTGAGGTTTAGGTCCCTGGAGCGTGTAGCTCTAAGGGACTTGGATTTTTTGAGGTGGAGCATGTCCATTACCTCTGAGTAGGCGGTAAGCAACTGAGTAGAGCTGGAGTTTCTTTAGTCGAGCTGCAATACATATATATATATATATATATATATATATATATATATATATATATATATATATACATACACACACACACACACACACACACACACACACACACACACACACACACACACACACACATATATATATATATATATATATATATATATATTTTTTTTTTTTATCTGTTTCTTACTTGTTGAATTCCTGCTAGTGTTAAAATGGCAGAAAAAGAGAAGGGCCCAGCTGGGCTTAAAAAATGTCTAAAGTGCAGACATAAGATTCTGGTTTCTGATGCCCACACATTCTGTGTGTACTGTTTAGGATCCCTGCACCTACAGGAGAACTGCTACATTTGTCATGCCTTTAACCCTAGTGCCCTAGTTGAATGCAAAAACAAGTTGATTTTGAGAGGGTTACTCCCTTTTTCCTTTAGTGAGGTGTTATCTAGAGCTCCATCCCTGGAGAAATCAAAAATAACTAAATCTTCTTCCCCAAGCTCTTCTTCTTCTTCATCAAAGTCTCCAGTGAAGTCTAAGAAAAGGCCTGTTTCAGATCCGACCTCCCCTTTGGAGCCAAGAAAGAAAATATCTAAGCTATCAGCTCAGACTTTAACTTCAGATCTGAAGCTAAAAAAAGGAGCTTCATTGGATCCAGCTTCGACATTGGATCTGAAAATAAAGAGGAGCAAAAAATTCGTCAGATCACACTTCCTCGGATACAACACAGAAATCATCTGATTCGACGTCCAGTACCTTTTATCTCCCAAGGACCAAGTACTCTCTTTCAGTGGACCCAGTTCCCTCCAGGGCTCCTTCCCCTTTTTTTGGAGAGACCCAGGTCCCCTTTGATAGTATCCACTCACTCTTCCAAGAGGACTCTGACAGGTATCTCCTCTGCTTCTACCCCTTATGGTCAAGAGGTCTGATTTTCCACTACACCCCATCTTCTAGTTCCTCCTCTGATTCCTTCCATGGTCTCAGAGTCATTGGATCTGAGCTGTCTGGCTTTGTCTGCCTTGGATCTGAGATTTGCGCTGAGCACTTTGGTTAAGTCAGACCCAGAGAGCTCTCACAGCCAAGGTTACCCTGTCAGATCTGAGGTGTTGAAGTCCACTCTGATGTTGTTGGTGGTGTCTCTGTACCTCAGAGCCTTGGCATGGGTTAGTTCGGTT
This sequence comes from Protopterus annectens, assembly GCF_019279795.1. NCBI lineage: Eukaryota > Metazoa > Chordata > Ceratodontiformes > Protopteridae > Protopterus > Protopterus annectens. The sequence continues at coordinate 1,469,587,146 of NC_056729.1, forward strand.
CAGGCTTCTGCCTTGGGGGATTATCCTTGGAGCAGGGAGGGACATCAATCTAAAAGCTTGCCTTTTCAGATCCGGGGTCCTCTTTCTGTCTGGCAGAAATCTGCATTTGAGGCCATGGAAAGAGCATTCTCTGCCTCAACAACACAGATGGTTCCTACCCCCTCAGATCCTCAGTTTGCAGCCTCAGTGTCTGCATTTGGAGTCTCACCCATCTTTTCCACAAGGACAACTGGTACTGAAATCCCAGACTTTCCAGCAGGGTGCTCTGACTTCTTCTGATACCTCCCCATGGCATCCCACTGAGGAGGTCCCTATGAAGAAAATGTGCAATAGGAAGCACTTAGACTCTCCAGAGGAGTCCATCACAGAAAACATAGACTTTGATGAAGGAGAAAGGTCCTCACTGTCACCTCCTGAAGATGTCTCATTTGGAGACATCCCTGAAATTCTGAAGCAGAGAGGTGGCTACAAGCTCAGCAAACATTCATCCAAGGAGTATGTATTCCTAGAGGCTTTCAGTACTGGCCTGTCTACCTCCTGGGTGATTCTGCCCACCGATGAGCTCATTGAGTTGATGTCAAGGTGAGCATGGTAGAACCCTGACACCACTGAACTAATACCTTGGAGACCTGACAAAGTATAACATCACCAGAGGACAAACAGTTTTGGGCAAAGGGTGTGGCTGTTGATGCCATGGTCATGGCAGTGACAACTAAGAAGGAACTTACTGAGGAGAGTTCCACTATCCATCCACCCACTCTCAGGTACCCTCTCAGGATCCATTTCTGAAGAAGTACAAGCATCTGTGACTTCTCAGTTGAGTACCCTGTAATCGATTTCCAACTCTTCCATAAGACTAATTTCAAAAGTAGCAGAATGACCATCGAGAGCAGTGGGGTCAGGCATTTCCATAAGGAGGCACACCTGGATGGGCTTATGTGATTTTGTGGAGCTCTTTATGTCTTTGTTCATCAGTGCTCTTTTTGACAGCACTTCTTTGGCCCTAAGGTAAAATAAATGTTATATGGGTTTGGGAATGACAGAAAGACACTGCCTGCCATGGACGTATGTCTTTCTACCCTTCCCAAGAACTTTTTCCAGGAAGCAATGAGGTTGTGGAAAATGTGGGTCAAAAAGTGCCAGGGACCTTTCCAGAACACAAGTGGAGGAGGTTCCCCTAGGAGTAGAGGGGGAACTCAAATGGTAAACACCACCCCTGTTGTAGAGGTGGCCCACAAAATCAAGGGTCCAAAGATTTGTTCTTTGACAGATCCTTCCAGTGCTCCTAAAAGGAGACCCAATTGCCTTTCTCTGCAGACAATTGGGGATCAGTTATCCCTGCACTGGAGAGTCTGGCTAGAAATAAAAGATCTTTGGGTGCAGAGGATCATTTCCAGAGGCTATATAATATCCTTTTCCCTTCCTCCTCCCCCTTCCAGAAAATTTCCTGGTGTCCCACCCAGTCAGAGGGAACAAGAAGCAATTTAAGTGCAAAAGCTGATAAAAAAAAACAGTAAACCAACAGGTCCCCCCAGACCAGATAGAATCTGTAACTTACTCAAGATTGTTTTTTTTGTGCAAACATAACGGGATTGGAGACCAATTTTGGATCTCAGCAGCTTGAACAAGTCAGTTTGATGCACCAAGTTCTGGATGGTCATGGTTCAGTGCATTCTTCCCTTTTTGGGAAAGGACAACTGGATGTGCTTGATAGACCTTCAGGATGAGTACAATCACATAAAGATGAACAGATGATCCTGAAGATTCTTACACTTTTGGCTGGGAGCCAGTCATTATCAGTTCAGAGTTATACCCTTTGGTCTCACCACAGCCCCCAGGGTGTTTACCAAGTGCATGTCAGTATTAGTAGCTCACTTGTGACTGCAGGGATTCTGGGTGTTTCCATATCTTGATGACTGTCTCATTTCCACCCCAACCAGGCATCAACTGTTAAAGGCAAGAGACCAGGTTCTCCAGACATGCTCTCTTCTGGGGATAACCATAAACTACAAAACATCTCATCTAGAACCAACTCAAAGTTTAGCATTCGTACTCAACCCAAAATCAAACATAGCTTCACCCCTGCCTCCAGAGTTCAAACAATAAGATCACATGTCAAAAAGATAATCTGCAGTACCAAGATTTCAGCCCGCTTGGTCCTTCAAGCTCTAGGATCTATGGCAGTGGCAATCACACTTGTACCATTGGGCAGATTTTACATGAGAATTCTTCAATTCTTGCTAGCCATGCAGTGGTTGATATTCTGTCAATTCATGTCTCCTGTAATACAAATCACCCACATATGTAAGAGAAATGTCATGTAGTGGATTCAATCACATCAAGTTCTACAAGGCCGTAAATTTATTTCCCCTCAGCCTAAGGCCAAAGTGACAACAGATGCTTCCCAGTTGGGGTGGGGGGGCACTTTATGGGGAAAACAGTCCAAGGCACTTGGTCCCCAAAGAGGCCATCTTGCATACCAATGTTCTAGATATGAGAGCAGTGCTTTTAGCATTGCAGGCCCTTCAGGATGCTCTCCCTTTGGGGACAACTGCAATTCAAACAGACAATACGTCAGTAGTTTGGTACATTAACAAACAAGGAGGGACCAGATCTTACCCCTTGTGTTGAGAAGCACTCATTGTGTGGCAATGGGAAATCTCATCCAACCACTTTCTTATAGCAATGCATATTCCAGGGAAGTCCAACATGATAGCAAACAAACTGAGCAGGTGCATTCTTCTACCTCATGAGTAGTCTTTCAGCAACAATGTGACGGAAATGATTTTCCACCAGTGGGGCCAGCCTTGCTGCAATCTTTTTGAATCTCTCCTAAACAACAAATGCAGCAGCTACTTTGCCCTAATCCCCCTACAGGGGAAAATCACAGAGGGATGCTCTACTTTACAACTGCCCCCCGATCTACTGTACCCATATCCATCTATCCCACTAATTCTGAAATATCTACAGAAGGCTGCCATGTTGAAGAGCAAAGTCATCATCATTGCACCTTACTGGCCTCAACAGTTTTGGTTCCCCTTGCTTTGGCCTCACCAATTTCTCGAACCTTGGATTCTGGATCCAACTCCTGACCTTCTGTCTCATCTGACAGGAATGATCCATCCAGATATACCAAACCTCAGGCTGGTCACCTGACTTCTCCAATTATATTAAAAGCTAGAAACTTCCCCTGTCTGACACATACCTTTATCTTCCCATAAACCTTCTACATGTAAACTTTAGTCCAGTAAATGGAGAAGATTTGCTTACTGGGTACATCTGAATAATGTTGATCCCTTTTCAGCTCCCATACATAACATGCTTGAATTTTTGGCCCTACTTTTTAAAGAAGGAGCTAGTTCCTCAACAGTTAAGGTCCAATTAACAACAATATTGTATTTTCACATTGGATTTGAAGGTTACTCTGTTGCCTGTCATAAGCTCTGCAAAGCCTTTTTGCTTGGCGCTGTTCTTTTAAGGCCTCCTTTTAAAACTCTACTCCCCCATTGATCCTGCATTTGGTACTGCAAGCTCTTACTCAACCCCCATTTGAACCAGCAGCTAAGTGTGGTCTTAAATATCTTTCCTGGAAGACAATTTTTCTACTGACAATTACTTCTGCCAAAAGAATTTCAGAGATCCAAGTTTTGTCTTTAAAACCAGCACGCTTGATCTTTCACAAGGACCGAGTCACGTTATGAACCAATTCTTCCTTTCTCCCTAAGGTGGTATCGGAGTTTAATATCAATCAGTACATTAATTTGCTAGCATTATTTCCTAAATTTGCTAACAAAGGTTAAAACATGTTACATTTATTGAATGTTCACAGACAATTACGTTTTTACCTACATATAGCAAAAAGCATCAGGAAAACTGATCAATTATTTGTTTCATTTTCAGAAATAAAATTGGGGAAACCAGTGGCCAAAGTAACTTCAGACAGATGGCTGACTGATTGTATTTCTTTCATTCATAACATATTGGGTATTACCTTAATGAAACGGTTACGAGCTCATTCAACTAGAACCATGGCAACTGCTTCAGTGTTCCAATCTAGAGTGTCCATAGATGATATTTATGCATCAGCAACTTAGGCTACTCCCCATACGTTTGTTACTCATTACAAATTGTGTTTGATCTCAAGTGGTAGGGCATCATTTGGTTCAATGGTGCTCAGGAATATCCTTCCCTGAGTCCACCCAGGATTCTAGGTAGCTGGAGACTCTATGCCATAGGTTGAAGCCAAAATACAAATTGACAACATAAGATAAAGAAGTGTACTCACCATAACATTCCATCTGTGTTGTCCATTTTCATTCTTCCTCAACTCCCCTCCCACCAACCCCTTACCTTTGAAAACTCCTGGAAGAGTGAGTAATTAAAGGATGCCACTTCCTTGATATTGAGCTCCAGATATAGTCTCTTTTCTATGTGACTGCAAATATTCTTTCTGCTATTATTAGCAAACAAGATCTGAGGTACTTGGGGCTGGTGCATTATGGGTAAGGGAGAAGCTTGAGATTTTTTTGGTTGCCATGAGCGTTTGTAAAGGCTGAGTCAGGTCTGAACCTATAGGTTGAGTAAGAATGAAAATAGACAACACAAATGGAACATTATGGTGAGCACATAACTTCTTTTTACTTTCCTATGAGATATGAGTGGAGAGCTCAGCAATGTGTCTCTGCTTCTGCACCACAGTGGAATGCCTAAGATCATTCACCCCAAGATGGACAACTTCACGATCATTGTCATAGCTGAGGTGGTAAAAGGACCTAAGAGCCCTGGCAACAGCCCTAATTCTAGGAACATATTGACAGTTAAGTGTCATCCTTTTCTTGTCCAGCCTTCTGAGTGCCATGTCTGTCTGACTAACAATGGAGTCAGCAATCAGCAAACATTTCTAGGATGTGTTGTAAACTTATGGGGCCTAAGGGGTGCAGGGTCACAGTGCAGCATAGTGATGCTGGTGTGGGTGTGGTGCTAGTACTAATACTATGATGCTGGAAAGGGTATCTCAAAAGACCTAGGGATGTTAGGGAATAAATGTTTTTACTACTTCAGTATATATTGTAGTGATGTGACTTTACTGTGGTGCTGTCTACTGGCAGTAGGTTTGAAGGAGAAACTTGTCTCAAGTTATCTAATTGCATATCTTACAAGCAGAATCAATATGTGCTAGAAATTGTGGGTTGTCAGTATGCAGTTTTAAGTCCTCAAAAAGAAAAAAAAACAAGTGCTAATAGGCTGGCCAAAAAAAATGATAAACCAGGCTCTGACCCCATGGTGGTTAAGTGTTTTATTTAAGTGCTAATCATGAAAGTATCTACAGTAATTTTAGAGGAATCAGAAGACTAAGGCTACTAATAATTAGGTGTGCTACAGCTAAGCACAGTGCAATTATGTATAAAGTTAATGATTTCAAGGAGCCATCATAGCTAACAGAGGGAAAATTAGCAGCTTCTTAAACTTTGAAGCAGTCTGTCTGTTACATGTGACTTGTAACAGTAGACCACTTGTACGTTAGGTACTATCACAAAACAAGTAAACCTCTGAAGATCCTAGCGATGGTGATAAAGGGTAGTAAGAATACTATCCATTAGTATGTGTGCTCAGTAAAAACTAGATTCAATGAACAAAAGAGAATAACTAAGATGGATCTGGAAATAATAATAGCTGATAGTATGATCAGCAGCCGGAAGACTAAGGACACAGCCAGTAACACGAGTGTCCAGTAGTAATCAAATTCTACTGTATTAACTTAAGGATAACATTACACAATGTACAATAAAAACAGGAACTAGTGTACAATAACATTAAGTCCTATATTGCTAATTTAAGGCCAACTTTACAAAAATAGGAGAAACAATATTACCTTGTACAGGAAGTTTTGATAGGTGGCAAGGGTCACAACAGAAATAATGAAGAAATTAACTGGCTATGGGGAAGTGATTTGTGACACCTGTGTAAAAATAGTGCAGGGTAGGGGTTACAGAGCATGAAGTAGAGCAGACTTGTGGAATGCTGATGTATGCATAGCTCTGACAAAAGCAGTAAAAAAGTGTGCCAAGCTATGCTCTTGTACAAATTTAAAATTCAGGCAGCATTCAGTGAAATAGGAAACTGAACTTGTTCCTTTCAAGCAAGCATTTGGAATGAAAAGTTTGCTGCCTCTCTCTCTCTCACTCAAAAAGAAGTATGCAATCACTCCATGTACATCAAAGTGACTCAACAAACAAATCCCACAAAATAATATGCAATCCGAGGTGGTGTACCTTCTATCTTCTCATTTCAGAATGTGCTAAGTACAGTGGTCTGAAGCGCAGACAAAAGGAATGTCAAACTGCAGAGCTGCTTGTGTGGCATAGAGGGATAAAGCCCTGATTATGGTCCAGGTGACCTGGGTTAGATTAGCAGCTTGGGTGACTGTTGCACCAGCAGGAAGGGATGGGTGTGCTCATCCAGGTGAGCAGGTGTTTGTTGATGAAACTCTCTAAGGGGATGGATGGTCCAAAGAAGGGAGTAACCCTCAGACAGCAAGTCAAGGAGCATGATGGTGTGGTGGGGAAAGTTGGTAGGGCATAAAAGAAAACCCTCAGGATTGGCTGAGTCCCATGGATGCCCTTAGAATCCATGACTAGCCCCAGCCATACTGCAGTAAGTTTGGGGTGGTAGGAGATTGGCTGGTACACCTGGTGCAGATGTGTGCGGCATTGTGATCCAGGCCAGTTAAATGCTGTAAGGGGAGGACCCCCAAAAAATAATATGGGACCTAGCCAGTCCATGTAAGCTTCTAGACAATTTCTTCCTTGTTAAACTGTTATCTGAAATGAATAGCATTGTCCCTTTCTCTCACTAAGAGCAAATATGCAATCATTCCAGTTTGGTTTAAGCAGGCAGCCTAGAAAATAATTCCACAAAATTCAAGAGTAGTGCCATGCATCTAGTGTGAGAATAGAACCTGGAGTTTTTTTGGTCTTTTTAGTATCTAAAGCAAATGTACATATTAAGAAAATCCTTCCAGTGAGTTTAAGTGTGCAATTCATAAAATAAAAGTGCAATACCAGGCAATGAGGAATCAGCATTTTAGAAACTAGCAAAGAAATGTGTTACTTTGACAATTCCAAAGAATAATATACTTTGTTGGTGTCTGCTGCTAAATACTGAATGCTTTATACTTTTTGTATGGCACATTTTAATATCTTGATGATTTGGAATGCTGATTCTTACTATACACTACTTCTTTCCTTTACTCACTTAATAATAAGGCCCTACAGAAAATATATCACTATCATATTTCCTGAAGTATGTCATCATGAATTTCTCCTTAATTGGGGACAGTTTGGCTTTTTAGCTAAATCTTTTTTGATTTTCTTTATTAACAAAACTACTTGCCTACATGACTATATTGTAATTTTATTCTTTCTTAGTTGCTATTAATGAAATGTTTTCCTATATGTCACTTCACAATTTCTGAGGATTAAAGCATTCTCCAGCCATTCTCTATCTGTCTTTACTCATTATTTCAAGCTGTGTATTTAGTCAGAGGATTCAGAACAGCTGACATTCCCACTAAAATGCATGTTTAAATAGAGATAACTCATCCTTTTCCTTTTTTTAGCACTGATATTCTCTGATTTTCTTCTGTATGCCATTCCCAACAACTCCTGTTAGTAAGAGATTGTGATTCTATGCAATGGTGTCTGGAGACTTCAAAGGAAGAGGAGCTGCAGGAAGAAAATGAATTGTTGTGGATCTAACAACAGTTGAGGTAAGTCATTTTCATCTGGAGACCGTCTTGGTTTCCAGTCATTATAGCCAATTTATTTACTGTACACTTATCAGTTGTCCTTTTGTGATCAAATAAATAATAATAATAGTACAGTAATATATTTTAGCTTGTTTTACTTAAACACCCATGCAGTCCCTGCCAAGCCAGATTGATAATTGTTTAAAATGGCATCTGGGGTTGGTCACTTTCATTTACACACTGCCTTAGCACCCACTTATTATAGCCATTTTATTGACTTTATACTCATCATATATCCCACTGCAGTCAAGTTAATAAAATAATAATAGTCACAGTAATGTATTTCACCTTGTTTTACTCAAACACACTCACCTGCCAAACCATATCAACAACTTTTTAAAATGGCAAAAGGAGTGAATCATTTTCATTGCTATACTGCCTCTTTGTCCAGCAATTACCACTACTGTATTGATGGGCACAACTTAGACGTCTGATTGTGAGCAAATTAATGAATAAATGCATAAATGATGGTCACAGTATTGCAGTTTCCTAACATGAGATTTACATACAGTGTAACTCATAACTGTACTCTCTCTCTCACATGCGTGCATGCGTGCGCGCACACACACACACACACACACACACACACACACACACACACACACACACACACACAAACACGTACACAGATATATATTGATTACCAAGTAGTGACAGACACTCTAATACCAATGTACATCTCAGACGTCTGATTTTAATCAAATGTATGAATAAATACATTAGTAATGGCCACTGTACTGTACTCCAATTTAGAGTTGTCAGATACATCCAGTGTGATCCAGTGCAAATGCTACATCCCCTCATACAAATGTGCCCACCAACTGCAGACACTTCATTAACTGTGTAAAGTTCTGCTGTCCAGTTGTGATAAAATGAATAAATAAGTACATAAATAATGGCAACAATACTGTATTTCAGCCCTCTTTTGAGAGATGTATACACTGTTACTCACTGCATACATTGCATGCATGAACACATCCATGTGCCCACCAGTTACACCTACTTTACTAACTCTGTACACTTCACATGCTTGATTATGCTCAAACAAATGAATACATAGCTAATTAATTTCCATAGTAGTGTTTTTCAGCTTGTTGTTGTCAGATACATAAACTGTAATCTACTGTAATCTAGCACAACCCCCTGCACATGCATATACATGCAGCATACACACACACAGATAGATGTGCCAACCAATTACAGCTTGTCTGGCTATCTAAACCTCATTTCTCTAACTGTGATAAAATAAATAAGTACATATAAGTAACTGCCACAGTAATAAATGTCAGCTCATTACTGCCTCGTGCAACATACAATGTACTCCCCAACACATGCAAGCCGTATCAAAAAGATATATGAGGTACCATTCTACAAGTTGGCTAGCAGTTGCCCTCAACATATTGCAGACTGAATATTGTGATTAATTAAAAAAAAACTGCCGCACCTAGCATCACAGACAGCCTGCAATGAAACATAATTTCTATTCCCTGGAAATGGCAGGAAAACCTGAAATGAAGTATAATCACTTTATACTCTATCGAGGCATACACATAAATGCTGGAGTCTTTTAAAAATAGCCCAGAAAAGTCTGCTGACCTGTTATTCTTTACAGAAATCAGAACTCAGTGCCTGTGCAGTTGTATGGAAACCTGAGTCCTGGGATGGCAAAGTTAACTATTTAAAAAAATAAACAGGATGGTACAGTGGTACAGCGGTTACATTGTCATCTCACAGCAAGAGGTTCACTAGTTCAATTCTCAGATGGGGCACCTTCCCTGTGGAGTCTGCATTCATGTGGGTTTACTCTGGGTGCTCTGGTTTCCTCCCACATTACAAAGACATGCATCTGGAGCATTTCTCCCCAGGCCTCCACTGAAAATTTACTTCATTCCAAGTCGGACTTTCCCAGTAAACAAATGTTAAATAAATAAATAAACAGCAACAACAAATTACATATAAAAGCTAAACACTTTTCTTGGGGAAGGCTGCATCCTAGCAACCCAAGACCACAAGCCACACCCGATTCAACATCCGATCTACGGTATATATATCACTATGATGCATGTGTGACATAGTTACAGATGATCACTGATTTGATGGCCGAGTAGGTTTAGCGGGTGAATTTAATGTTGCAGTGCATTTCACTATAATGTATTGCAATGTGTGACCCTGTGGAATGCTTTTTGGTGGTTCCCCCTTTTCTTTAATGTGATATGACCATGGAGTTGTACTCATTACATCCGAGTGATGCCTCCAGGTGGATCTGCAGTTAACTCCTACTGACGCCTCTAGGCATCAAATATTGCTTGTTCATATTTGTATCAATAATTCCAAAACCATCCTATGAACAAGGTTTTAAAAGATTTCATTTCAAAGCTTACACAATAGCAAACTCAACTGCAGTAATATTTGACCTCTGTCTAGTGCATGTAAACAGATATTAACTGTTGTTTTTATGATATTAATTTATATAGTTAGAATATTCATATTTTTCTAAATATCTCAACAACCAAGTAACACTGACAGAACTCCTTAGCCTCATATGAAAGCTCTCAGCTACATTAATAAAATGTTGCTGATAGTATGTGTGTAACTTGGGTGGTTGCTGAGATATTCTAACTTGTTTACAAAATATTACACATGTAATAGTTACTGTGTTTACTGTGACTTACAAAATTTGGTTTAAGACCTAGAACCTAAAGAATACTACCACTATAAAAACAGTTTATACTGAAGAGTTTTTCATTTATACTACTTTCATAATCCTTATGGTTCCAGAGATATGAATATTTGTTTTGAAATGCGAGGGCATAATTTGATTCTGTCAAAGGGTTTAGGCTCCGCCCTTTGGAAGTTATAGTGCAAACTTCCTGAGCTCTCCTGGAGTGAATGAGTTAATGCTAAAAGAGTGTATTCTACTTGAATTAAAAAAAATGAAATCAAACTGGAAACTGAACTTTAGTTTCATGTGGATAGTTGAAGACACCCAAACACTCCATGAAGGGGGATTTGCCCCACTCACCACTTGAAATAAATTTGGAAGGTGTAGTACTTCAGGAAGGAGTTTTTCAAACATTCAGTAACATTAATTAGTATGCATTTTTTCACTCAGAGGTATTTATTCTTTTGTCATTTTCAATGAGTGTATACTGTAGCAACGTGCCATTTATAAAAATGATATGTTCTTCTTCTTCTTTCGGCTTTTCCTGGTTAGGGGTCGCCACAGCGGATCATCTGTCCCCTCATGATTGGCAGTGGAGTTTTACGGTGTTGAGTTGCCAGCCCGGCGCCCAACCTTCCACAGAAGGCACATACATGCACACACTCACACCTAGGGCCAATTTAGAGTGTCCAATCCACCTACTGCGTGTCTTTGGGAGGAAACCGGAGCACCCGGAGGAAACCCACGCGACCACAGGGAGGACATACAGACTCCGCACAGAAGGCACCCCAGCCGAGAATCGAACCGGAGAACCTCTTGCTGTGAGATGGCAACGCTAACCGCTGCACCACCGTGGCCGCCCATAAAAACGATATGTTAAGTTGCAAAATTAGTTCTCTGATATGAAGGTATCACTTGCACCATTCACTATTGGCCAATAACTCCCATAATGTTTCTACAGTAGTTTCAGCAGTTTGTGTTTCAGACATTATTACTCTGACCTATTTTTGAAAACAACAGTGTAATTTTTTCTGAAGAATCAGAGGTCCAGTATATGTGATTTGAAGAATATACTGTGGTGCAATTTCTAGAGAATATAGTCACAAGCACGTTTAACTTTTTGCTCTCAGGATCTGATTGTAAACAGACTAGACAATGTTTACATATTCGCTGATGTATTTATGCATATTTGGCTAATATAATTATCTGCTATGACAAGTGATCATGACAAGATGCTTGTGTTTCTCACCATGTGTTTAGATGCCAGACATATTTCATTATATTACATTGCATCCTAAGATTCTGTATAGAACCCTAACACTCTTCTTCTTCTCATCCAGTTCCATTAGCCTATTTTATTCTAGAAGTTTCTGTTTCAATGGCTGCTACGTAGCTGCTGTTTTGGTATATATAGTACTTCCTGTGTGCAGGGTTACTTGGTTTATTATGTTCAATCAAAACGCATGAGATCGTAACCCAATAGATCATAAAATTGTGCAATAATAAGCATTACGCTTATGAACTCAAGGTGCATGGGAATTCATTCAAGTATGCCAAAATTTAATATACATTTCAGGGGAACAGACATCTTCATGCAAATGTTCTTATATATTTTATCATCATGTATACTCCAACTTAAAGAAAAAGCAGTCGTTCTTAAAACTTGATAACACTGATTTCTCCTTTTCACCATCTGTCAATCTTGAAAATATGTGATAGCTGAAATTTTGAGATGAAATACTTCAATACATTTAAGGAACAATAATTAGTGTAGGAGGTAACAAAACCTCAAGCTGGCATCATCAAGCAAATAATAAAATGAGTAAATAGAGCTCTGGCAAGTTAAGTTATTGTTAATTCTGCATTATTTGCTGCTTTATGTACTTTCTTATGTATACACTGCTGTGTTTTATTTCAACGTGTGCCCTGATTTTCATCAGTACCATTTTCCAGGTTAGACAACCCGTTAATCATAAATCATAGATTTATAATTATATCTTCAATGATCATTTCTTTCACACTGATCTAAATTCTTTACGTGAACTGTTAGACCCGGTACTCTTTGAAAATAAGCTGCAATATTTTGCACGAAATACATTTACATGGCATGTTCTATTGCCAATAATTTGGTTAACAACACTTTAAGAAACAGATGTAAATTGATCTTTATGCTAATTTATGGCCATAACATAATAATTTATTTCCCATATTTCTACTCTACCCATTTTTATAAACTTTTAATTTGTTTTCTGTGCTATCTCATTGCTTACTTGCAGTCACCCTTCGTGTAATCTTCCAGCACAGTTGCCCACTTTATATTTTCCACTGGGCTCTATCCTCTAATCAAAGCACATATATTCCAAACACTTCAGTCTCCCCCTGGCTGCTTCCACTCACGCTTTAAGCTCTTCATTCTCATTCACTAGGGATTCTAGCACATTTGAATGTACATTTAGTTGCTCTTGAACTTCATCTAACCTCTTTTCATATTTTAACAGGTTTTCTCTTAAGATGTTCCTCACATCTTTAATCTCCTGCTATATACTCAGTAAGGTGACGGGTGACCAAGGTTCCATTTCCATCTCAAACTGTTGTGGCTGTACTTTTAATTTCCATGTTGCTGATTATTTAATTTTTCTTCCCTTTCTTAGACATTTGTCTCTCTGCTCACTCTTGTGAAAATGCTGTTGTTATCACCTTTCAGCTTTACATATACTTTGTTTTATCTTTTTAACCAGGAAGCTCCATGCTCAGTGACTGCTCAGGGAAACTCCATACTGGAAGTCCCCCAAGTGAGAGTCACTCTTCTCAGTCTTGGATAAAGGGGCAGGGAATACTCTCCTGCCTAATCAGAATGCTTTGGCTATACCTACAGCTGGTTTTGCTGACAAAATTGAGTCTGCTTTTTCTGAAATTCCTATAAAATGGGAAACGCTTATACATATTTCTTCTCCAATCTCAGCCACTTTGGACAGAAGTGATTTATTGGGCTTGGCTCAGGGTCTAGATTAGGCTCTTGATCCTTTCAGTTTAGCTGTTTGTGGTGAAAGTAAAAAAAAGATTATTCTTTTTCTGGAGAGGTTCAGGTTTTTTGATCCACAACATGATTGTGAAGGGACAGACCCTTTTTTATCTCCTTGGGTTTCTGATTCTGATTTTATGGGGAGTGTGGCTTAAGCCATTCCTTTTGAAGGATTTTCTAACTCTGAAACTATTTTCAGAATGAATCAGCTGTCTCAGTGGGACCGAAATGACATTCCACTGTCCCCATAGAAGTATTATGGTTTATATCAACTTGATTTTCCAGAACTTACTCCAATTTCTCCTTGTCCTTCAACATTGGAGGTTTTGTCATAGAATGTAACTTACCTGATAGCCAGCCTGCTGTCCCCCCAAAATGCAGACACATTGTGTAAAGTTCCTCAAGATTACAAGTTTTCATAGACCCATCCCAGATCAGACCCAGCAGCTATTGCTTTAGTGAACACAGCTGCTGCTAAACATCTGGTTAATACCAATCTCTCTCCTTCTGACAATGACATGAATGCTTTTGATAGATTTAGAAAAAGTGGAAAATTCTTCCACAACATCTATTTTTAGAATTCTCAACTATCAAGCTCATGTGTTAAAGTTTATGTTTGCCTTTTGAGAACATGCAGAATATTATGGCATCTCTTTCCTCTTCTGAGGAAAAAGAACTTCATCTGGTGTTGTCCTTTTCATTGTTCCTCATTGATGGGTCACAGATCCAACTCGGATGCATTTTTCAGACTTAGATTCCAGTCTCAAGCTCCTCCCTCCACCCACAATACTCTACACCTTCCTCAGCTTCCTCAGATCTCATTTGCCAACTTTGCAACTAGATGTGGATTTCCAGTCTCAAGTGAGGTACAACTTTTTGAGAAAGCTAAGTCAAAAGATTTTCCCTTTTTTCTGTTAGGGTATTTTGTAGATTAGCTATCCTTCTCCCCTTCCTTATAGTTTTCACAGGCATTAGGGCTTCTGCCTGTGATTTCTTCCTTCCCTGTTCAAGCTTCTGCTCTTTCTGTTTTTCTATGCTGTTGGCACTTTTTATAGTTGTTAACATGCTTCAGATAGTTGTAAAGTTAGTTTAAAATTGTGGTTTTCTCAAGAATTTCTCTTTGTTGTCAGTGTGCTGACTAAATCTATTAAAATAACAGTTAATGATGTCAGATAAGCCATTGGGCTTTAAACGTTGCTATGATTGTGGACATAAAATTCTACAATCATGCACATAAAAAATGTATTTATTGTTTGGGGCCAGAACATCTGAGACCGGCTTGTAATATCTGTGAAGCTTTTAATCCAAGGGCTATTGCCAATCACAGAAACAAGCTTATTTTGAAAGACTTCTCCCTGTGTCCTGTTCTTTATCTCCAGCAGCTCAAAGCTCCTCTAAGTCTCATCATGGATCTTCAGATCCCAGGAAGTGCCCTCACAAGACCTCTAGGGCTTCCTTGGAGTCTCCAGGCAAATCTGCTGAGAACTCGAATCCGACCACTTTGGATCTGAGACCTTCATCTACTCACTCGGATCCTAAACATCCCTCAGATCTGACTGGGACCATCACCATAACAAGCTCCCTTAGGCCTTTCACTTCAAGCTCGGATCCTAGCACTACAGACCTGATGGCCAGGATCTGAACTCCTGAGTATACTCTCAGACCAATTTCTCCAACTTTACCCACTAAATTTCTGGAGACTTCTACAGAGGCCTGCTTCTATATATTTGTCCAGGTTCTCTAGGAGTTTCTCTGATGCAGATATGGACAGGATGATGATGAGATTTCTCAAGACTCAAATCCAGATGGGGAGGTTCTGCTGACTGCATCCCCTCTCGGATCCATGAGTGTTACCATCAAACCTATTCAGTCTCCCTCTCTGATCCAACCAGAGATCTCGGAGCCCCAGGATCCTAGGTATCCGAGAGAGTCAGTGTTGGATCTGAGGAAACTTCCTTTTACAACTCCGATGGCTACCCTGACCAGCCCTGCTCTGATTTCATCGGATCTGAGCAGCTCTTGGATCAATGATGTTGGTGTTGGGTCTGGGGGAAGGGATTTGGCTCTGGCCTTCTCAGATCTGTCCCTTCCTCTCAGTGCTTTGGCCCTCAACAGCTGGGGTCCTATTCTATCTGGAGAGCACAGATCAGGAATTTCTCCAGGTCTGTTGGCTTTCAAGATTGTAGAAAGGGCTTTCGTTTCACTAAGAGAGCCAACCTGTCTTATTTCTGATTTTCCCCTTTGCCCTTCATTGGATCTGAGTACTGAGCCCATTATTCCTGTCTAAGGTCAGCCTCCCCTGAGAAGCCTCCAGGACACCCCGAGGAAGCCCCCCTTTCTTCCAGTAACTCTCATGAACCCCCCAAAGAGGAGTTTCCTCAAACGAAAACATGCAAGAAGAAGCACATAGACTCCCCAATGTAATCCCTCATCAAAGACAAAGACACAGACTTGGAGAAGGGAGAAGGTCCCCATGATTACCACCAGATAATGTCCAATTTGGATGAGGGAGAAGGTCCCCATGTTCACCACCAGATAATGTCCAATTTGGAGATATCTTAGAAATCCTTAAACAGAAAGGTGGCTGGTCAGCCCATCCTCCTCCTTCTGAAGAGTCAGTATTCTTGGAGGATTTTAGGGTGGGCCATTCTACGTGTTTGGTGATCCCCCCCCCCAGAGAAACTTATTGATTTAGTTTTTCGTCAGGCCTGGAAAAAGCTGGACACTATTGAACCGATCCCCAAATACTCAGACAAATTCCTTGTTCCCTCTAAAGACAGACCACATTGGACTAAAGGCAATCCTGTTGATGCCATTGTTGTGGCAGCAGCCACCAAAAAGGAGCTAGCCAAACAGAGCTCCTCTGTCCATCTGCCAAAAAGGGAGTCTCGAGTGATGGAAATGTTTGGAAAGCACATTTACACCTCATCTACCTTTGCACTGAGGTTGGTAAATTACTTGGCACATTTCACTCACTTGCAGAGAGATTTGGTCAAGGAACTTTCCAACTCGCAGAGACCATTTCGGATGAGGACTTCAAGAAAGTATCTCTTCAACTGGCTACACTTGTTTCTGTGGCTAATTCCTCCATGAGGCTCATCTCCCATACAGAGTAGGGAACCTCACAGGCAGCCGGCTCAGGTACTGCTGTCAGAAGGCATGCCTGGATGAGACTTTGTGACTTTACAGAACCTATTAAGGCATCCTTTGTCAAAGCCCCCTTCAATGGTTCCTCTTTATTTGGGCCATCCATCAAAGAAATTCTTACCCTGCAGCGAACAGGAAGGAAAAACCCTGTCTGCCATGGGAATCAAGATTTGTACCCCTCAGTGTACCTTTTCCAGGAATCAGTCAGGTGGTAAGAAGACTTGTTTCCAAAAATCCCAAGGGTCTTTTCAGAATCAATGTGAGGATTCTTCTTTCAAAGGCAGAGGAGGAAGTTTTAATGGTAGACACCACCCCAGAGGCAGAGGTAGTCTGCAGTATCAGGGCTTCAGAGAACCTTTCTCTGACAGGCCCTATCAGTGCTCTTGAAGCACTGCCTGACTGTCCATCTCTGGAGGCAGTCAGGGGGCATTTTTCACTGTACCTGAATGCCTGGACCAATCTGACAAGAAATACCTGGGTACTAAGCATAATATCCAGTGGTTAATACATTCCCTTTTTCCTTCCTTCTCCAGTGGAACAAAATAAACTCCCCAACATACCACCCAGTCAGAGGGAGCATGCAGCACTAGAGATTCAACAATTGCTGCAAAAAAGAGTCCTCCAAGAAGTCCCAACTGTACAAAGAAGATTTGGAACTTACTCTTGTTTCTTTTTAGTGCCAAAGAAAACAGGGGACCTGAGATCCATTCTGAAGTCCCAACTGTACAAAGAAGATTTGGAACTTACTCTTGTTTCTTTTTAGTGCCAAAGAAAACAGGGGACCTGAGATCCATTATGGATCTGAGCAATCTAAATCAGTATGTAAAGAAGTCAAATGTCCAGATAGTTAAGGTTCAGTCCATTCTACTGCTGTTGTGCAAGGATGATTGGATGTGCTCTATAGACCTTCAGGATACATACTATCACATCAGAATAGACAGACCCTCCAGAAGTCATCTGTGCTTCAGGCTGGGATCCAGTCATTACCAATTCAAGGTTCTGTCCTTTGGGCAGCCCCAGGGAGTTTACCAAATACATGGCAGTAGTGGCAGCTCACCTGAGACAGAAAGGATTCCAGGTGTGTCCATAGTTGGATGACTAGCTTATAACTGCCCCAACCCAGCATTAGCTACTTCAGACCAGGGATTACTTGTTTCAGATCTTTATCTCCCTGAGCATTACCATAAACCTTGCCAAATCGAGCCTGTCTCCCATTCAAAATTTGGAATTCATTGGTGCCCTTCTGGAAATGACATACCAAGTGGCTTCTTTAGCTCCACATTGTATATGTTCTTTGAGAAAACAAGTATGGGACATACTCTCTCTACTGTCTCCTTTGTCCATTTCTCAATTTGCAAATGTTATCTTCAATGGTGGATTCATTCAGACCATCTATTCCTGGGCAGGCCATTCCTCCTTCCTTCTCCCACAGCCACAGTGGACATGGATGCTTCCCAACTGGGGTGGGAGGGTATTTCAATGGAAAGATGGTCCAAGGCACATTTCTTCCTCAGAGGCCAGATTGCATATCAATGTCCTAGAGATGAGAGCAGTTCTTCTAATGTTCAAGCCTTTCAGGGCAGTCTCCCATTTGGGACTATTGCAATACACACTGACAACATGTCAGTAGTCTGGTATATCAACAAACAAGGAGGAACTCCCTCTTACCCCTTATGCAAAGAGGCCAAGAGGGTCTGGGAATGGGCGAGATCTTCAGACCACTTTCTAGTTACAATGCATATACCAGGGAAATCCAACATTCTTGCAGACAAAGTCAGCAGGTCAATCTTGACCCCTCATGACTGGTCCCTCAATCAATCAGTAGTGAATCTCATTTTCAGCATTTGGGGCCAACCTTGCTGTGACCTCTTTGCTTCCCCTCAAAACAACAAGGGCAGCAAATACTTCGCTCAGATCCCTCTTCCAGGAGAGTCATCGAGGGATGGTCTAGTTCTTGATTGCCCCTCCCCCCCGTCTCCTTTATGCTTATCCTCTGCTTCCTTTGATCCCAAAATTCATGCAGAAAGCCAGCAGACAGAAGAGCTCAGTCATCCTCATTGCCCCCTTTTGGGCTCGTCAGGTTTGGTTCCCCTTTCCCTGGTCTCACCTGAAATATCATCCTTGGATTTTGGAACCCAGCCAGGACCTCCTGTCTAATCCCATCAGAGAGTCAGCACCCCAATCTCTACACCCTCAAGCTAACCGCATGATTTCTCCACTTACAGTAATTGTATGAAGGTCCAGGCTTGCCTCCCCTGCTCATGATATAGTTTTAGCACCCCAAAAAAGCAGCTACTAAGAAGGTCTACAGAAGCAAATGGAAAAAAATTACTATATGGACTTCCAAAGAGAATATTGAGTCATTTTCAGCCCCAGTTTTAGCCATCCTTCTTTTTCTTACTTCACTCTTTAAGGAAGGAGCAAGTTTTTCCACTATAAAACTTCAATTGGCAGCTATTTCCAACTTTTAAACTGGAAATGATTTTTGTTCCCTTTCCACTTTCAGACAATGCAAGGCATTCATGAAAGGGATTTTTCTGCTTAGACCTCCTATAAAGGATCCTTCTCCTCCTTAGGATCGCACAGTTATACTTTAAGGCTTGACTCAGAAACCTTTTTGAAATGGAAAACACTTGTGATATGAAATTCCTTTTTGGTAGCTATTACATCAGCAAAGAAAATTTCTGAACTTCAGGCCTTATCATCCATACTGCCTTACATTATTTTTCATAAGGAAAGCGTGTACCTTCGTACCAACCCATCCTTTATGCCTAAAGTAGCTAAAGAGAGTAATATTAATCAGTCTATACAATTGCCTGCCTTCTTCCCAAATTTTTCTAACAAGGGCTAATATGCCTTACATCTTCTTTGCATTCATAGGCAACTACGTTTCTACCTTCATAGAACAAAACAGTACAGAAAGTCTGACAAATTATTTGTATCTTTTTCACCTAACTGTTTAGGTCAAGCAGTCTCCAAGCTTATCCTGGCCAAATGGATTACTGACTGTATTTCACTGATCTATTCAAAAAATGGTCTGGAATTGCCTTGCTCTCCTAGGGCCCATTCTACTAGATCTATGGCTACATTATCTGTCTTCTCCTCCAGAATATCAATTGATGAAATTTGTGCAGTGGCCACTTGGTCAAAGACTCACATGTTTGTGATGCATTATAAATTCGACATTGTCTCCAGAAGTATTGCTTCCTTTGGTTCGACAGTGCTCTGGCATATCCTTCCTTCAGGCCATGCAATAGTTACATAGCTGGAGACTCTGACCAATTAGTGATGAAGAATGAAAAGGACAACATCAGATTTGGAAGTTATGTACTTACCATAACTTGGCATCTGTGTTGTCCATTTTCATTCTTCCTCAACTTAACTCCCAACCATCCCCGACCTAATTGCTCCTGGAGGATCTATGGATTATATAGGAACCCTCACTTTCATAGTTTGAGCCTCTGATATTTTTCTATCTGTTTTTGTTCCTATGCCAAGTAGGCAATAAGGCAGCAAACTCAATCTGAGAAGCTGGGGAAGGTGTAGAACATTATGGGTAGAGCGAGGCACTCAAGACTGGTATCTTAGTCTGAAAAATGTAGCCAAGTTGAATCCGAGGGTCGGATCTGTGACCCATCAGTGAGGAAGAATGAAAATGGGCAACATAGATGCCAAGTTATGGTAAGTACATGACTTCCAATTTGTGTAACTTGATTGATTCTGTGTCTCAAGTGGCTACCCACTGTTTAAAATATGCTTATGATTCTGCTAATGCCACTTTAAGGACTGCTGCACCTGGAACTATTAAGGTGTTTGCTTGGTTTCATTCTCAAAGCCTTCCAGAAGATGTCAAAGCTCAAATTTTGAATTCTCCCTTGGATAGACAGTTAGATTTTGGACCATCTGCTGCAGAGGTCCTTAAAAAGTGAGATGAGAGAGGTAAAATGATTTATGGAATCTCTCAGAGATTTCAGTCTTCCTTCTCCAAGTTTGCCAAGAAATTTAATGTTACCCCAAAGCCTTTTTGTAAAAAAGCAAAATA
This sequence comes from Protopterus annectens, assembly GCF_019279795.1. Lineage (NCBI taxonomy): Eukaryota > Metazoa > Chordata > Ceratodontiformes > Protopteridae > Protopterus > Protopterus annectens. Next base: position 1,469,607,826 of record NC_056729.1, read on the forward strand.
TGTAAATAAACATGGCAAGCTGTTGTTAAGCAAACATTTGAAAAACAATGGCAGGGAGGTTCCAGACAAAGGAACCTGCCAGAAAAAAAAGACAGTCTAATAAGTTTGAATGACTATCTACAAAACTGCCCTCTCTCTTCCCTCCCTGGCAAACCCTTTATCCTTAAAGAAAGTCTGAACCGCCATTTTCTCTTTGGCAAAAGATAGTTTTGGACAGATGGGTTCTGTTAGTACTCCATCATGGTTTCAAGTGGCAGTCAATCCCTCCTTTTCAATGAATTCTCCATCATCACACAGACCAAACATCTCTTTTCCCTACTGTCATTCACCATCTTCTGTCTCACAGAGTAATAAAAGTGGTCCCTAGCAGTTAGGAAAAGGGCTTTATTCAAGGATGTTTCTGGTGTGAAACAAAGGAAGATTCTTGCAGACTAATTCTGGAGCTTTAGTTTTTGAATGTGTTTGCAACAGTGTCCATGTTCGAAATGTTGTCCCTTCACAACTTACCTCATATTCCCCGTTTGAGTTTTCTGGTGACCTTAGATTAAAATATGCATATCATCATTCCTATGATTCCAGATTCCAGATGTTTCTTAAGGTTTTCTCTGTCTCAGTCACATTGTCAGTTCTCCGCATTATCTTTGGTCTATCCACTGCTCCAATGGTTTTCACAAAGTGTTTAACTCCTGTGATAGTCTTCTACAGACTGCAAGGTATTCACAGTTTTCCTCATTTAGATGACTTGCTTATCTTTACAGAGTATTTTTCAAAGTGTCAAGAATCTCTAACTTGATTAGGGATCTCCTACAAAAACATATTGCAGGAGATTATATAAAATCTTAACTTCTTACAGGACTGTTTTTCTGAAGCGTCTCCTAGATACAGCAGCTCAAAGAGTTTTTCTCTCACAGGAAAATGTAGTTGTGTATCTAGATCTGTTCCTGAGTTTTTCTACTCAGATTATTGTCTCAGTCAGGGAATATCTAGGGATTCTGAGTTTCATGGCTTCTGTTATTCTCATGATTCCTCTTACAAGGCTCCACAGGAGAAAAATCCAATGGCACCTGAAATTCCCAACATCAACATCCCCTGAAATTCTAGATTTCAGTCTGGGTTTATGAAAAGGGGTGTTTTTTTAGAGAAATCAAATGCATTGGAATACAAGTCTCCCATTCTCTCTCTCTCTCAGCTCCAGCACAGTCTGTAACAACCGGTTCCTTAGACTTTTCTTGGGGAAGAGGGTCTTTGGAACAGAAAAGACAGACTAAAACATAAACATAAGTGAGATGTTGGCATTTATAAATGCTGTCAACTATCTCAGTCATCTGTGGTGACCAGAACCTAAACAAGTGTTTCCAGCCAACAGCACAGACTAGCCATGATAGCCTGGGATATAGGTTTTCAGCACAATCTCACTCCACAGACATCTTACATGCCATCAGATAAAAACTGTGTGGCAGTCAAGCTAAGCAGAGCCAGAACAGACCCTCACAAATGGAAATCAAATCAGTGGACTTCCAGGAATTGATCCAGCTGTGAGAAACACCTCACATAGATATTTTTGTCTTCACTCACAACAATCAGTAGGCAAAATTCTGCTCCAGAACTCCATGCAAGAAGGCTTGAAAGAAAGATGCTTTTATTTTTCCTGAGAGAGAAATATTCCTGTATGCTTTTTCACCTTATCCACTAATATCCTGGGTCATTCTGAAGATTCAGAAGGACTTTCCAAAGACCGTAGCGGTGACTTCCTTCTAGCCCAGGCAATAAAAATTCTTTCTTCTTTTGGAAATTGCCAGTGTCAATTACACAAGCGTTCTCACAGGCTGGACCTACTCACAAAAGACAAGGGGTGTTTAATACATCCTGACCCCCAAAAACTGCAGCTAATTGCCTGAATGACAGAAATCTTACTACTTTTTAGGCACCTTTGTTTTCTAAGGACATGCAGCAGGTATTAAAGGAGCCAAGAAAGCCTGCTGCTAGCAAACCATATATTAGTAAATGGAAACGTTTTTCTAGTAGGTGCCAAGAAATGAACTAGGAACTATTCATGGCTACTGTTTTTCCGGTTCTACATTATTTTGTGAGTTATTATTCTTTGTCCTCTCTTACTCCTCAATCAATGTTCATTTGACAACCATTTAAGTATATCTGGAATTGGATCTGCCTCTTTTAATGCAATCATTTGTAAACATGCTTTTGAAAAGAGTGTTGCACTCCAAGCCTTAAAAAAAACCCAAAAAAACAGGTAGCTCCTCCTTAAGGTCTCAATTGTGTGTTAGGAGAACGAAGTCTTGCTCTATTTGAACTAGCCTATCAGGCTGACTCAGGGTTCTTAATGTGGAAAACAGTGTTACTCATTTCTCTAACCTCTGGAACAAGAGTATCTGAGTTGTAGTCTCTTATAGTGAGTCAACTCTTATCTTATTTTTCACAAAGATAGGGCTTTGTTAAAAACTAATCATTCATATATGTTTAAAGTAGTAACCTTGTTTACTTTGATGCAAGCTAACCATCTCCTCGTCTTCTTTACATAACCTAAAAATGAGGGAGAAAGGATGCTCCATACCTTGGATGTCCACAGACAACTCAAGTACAGTCTTGATAGAACGAAATATTTCAGAAACTCCAATCATATTAATTTCTTCTGAAGGTAAGATAAAATGACAACTTGTGTCAAAGCAGACTATTTCCAAGTGGTTGTCTCACACTATTACTTTTTTTATACCTACCACAAAAATACTTCCAGACAGGGTCAAGACTCATTCTTCCAGGTCTAGGACTAATTTTGCTAGAACCATTCTCCATTGGCTCCTGTACCTTAATCCTTCCTCCTCCCAGTTTGACTAAGCTATGGTAATCTTTCTACATAGCCAAGGCTACTGCAGCAGTGATCCTAATGATGTACATAGTATAGTTGTGTAAACAAACTTACCATAACAGTAGAAGTTCAAATAAACACTGCTGAGTAGCAGCTGCATATATCCATCTCCCTTATTTTTGGATGTTTTATTGCCAGGTATGGACCTTTATTTTTATTTACTAGCATTATCCTTGTCAGAGCTTTAACCTCTCTCTCTTTGTTGAAAAGACAGCTCTGAAGTGCTTGATGCACAAGCCTGTCTTTTAGTCAGCCCTGATTGAGCTAAATACTGGTTTGTACTCATGGAATGTGCTCTGAAGGTTTGAAACCTGTCTGGCTGTCATATCCATAGCGAGATATAACCCATATCACTAAGGCTACTGCATCAGTGATTATTTGGAGATCTACTTTTATGGTAAGCTTACTTGCACAACTGTACCTTTTTCCTCTGTCAAGTTTATGCAGATTTCTTGCCTCCTGTTCCTGAATGAACCAAGTTGTTACCAGGTTCTCCTTGACTCTTCAAATAATGCTAACAACCAAAAATGGATGTAAAAATCAGACTTTCTAAAACCCACTTAGGTACATACTATCCTCATGTGTGGCTAGTAAGATGGGAAATTTTTGCTCAGTTAACATCAAATTATTCCTGATTTCACATGGTAAAACAATGTTTAAAAAGGTCACACAGGAAAACCAATTGTTTAAAAAAACAAAAAAGAAAAATCTATCAAAGCCAGAATTTCCACTGTGTGATAACCTAAACCTCTTGAGTCAGAGGCAACATGAGATATATGTAAATTACCCTTTGAGAATATCAGTTGTTTCAGCTAAATGGAAATTCTGAGTGTCCATGACTTTTTTCTTTTACTTTTAAGTCTTTTTATGGACAATATCAGGCCAATAAAGCCAAACCCCTCTAGCTGTGGACATGCAATTTTCTGCCTTCTTATGACATCATCAGCATAGCATAAGACGAATGTTTTTAACCAATTGGTTTTCCTGTGTGACCTTTTTATATTTTTAACAAATTGGTTTTCCTGTGTGACCTTTCTAAACATTGTTTTAGTTTGTTAGTTGGGATATTTTGTAGACACCCTTAGGTTTATAGATATCAGTTGGGTATGACTACCCTGTGTTTCCAAAAGTCAAACATTCCTCTTATGCTGTGCTGATGATGTCATAAGAAGGTAGAAACATGCATGTCCACAGGTGGAGGGGTTTGGCTTTATTGGCCTGAAACTATCCATAAAACGACTTAAAAGTAAAAGTAAAAGAAAAAAGTCATGGACACTCAAAATTGTCATTTAGCAGAAGCAACTGATATCCTTAAAGGGTAATTTACATATGTCACATGTTGCCTCTGATTCAAGATGTTTAAGGTATCACACAGTGGAAATTCTGGCTTTGCTAGATTTTTCTTTTTGTGATTTCACATGGTAGGAAAATGTGAGTTGATATCACAGAATGTAACATATATGCTGCAGTTCATGTGAGATCACAGAGTCTTTCCAGCCTCTTTTTGCAGGTTTTAGCCCCAGTCTGGGAACTGTCTATGTCATCATCTGATCTCTTACCCAAGCTAAAAAAATAACCCATTCTTTATATGCCTTACCAATTTTGTAGCCTGTTTAAAAATCAGTGGCCACTATAATGCATTTCTGCTTTCTGCTTACAAAAAACAACAGTGGCTTCTACTGTGACTAACCATATCCAAAATTATTTAACAATGATCAAGTAACTTCCTTTTGCTGTTACATACATGGGAAATCATTATTTTTCTTATGTCTCTTTTTATTTTGCACTCTAGCTGCTTGATATTCTCCTTAACATGGAGTCATTTTCTCTGTTATATAGATTTAGGAGTTTATTTCCTTTTATTACACAGTTTATTAATGCTTGAGGACCACCAAACTGGTTTGCTTCTTGACCTCTCCATTTGCTTGGATGTAGTTGGAACTTCCAATTTAATACATTTGTCCAGATGTGAGTAGAATTTTTATGTATTACATTTTGTAATATCAACATTTTGGATAATACTGTTATACTTGAATTTAGAGACATCATCATAGAACTTCAGGAGATCTGCATGTTTGAAGTCCTTGAATTCTGTGATATTTGTTTCTGACAGTTTGGTAGTTATGATGGCGGAGTCTATTAGTTTGTGTTCTGGTCTGATGAGTCGGGGGGTACCTTGAGGATGGCATGTACAGATGTTAAGTTGTTAAGAAAAGGACAAACATATTTTGTTCCCTAGTATGTTCATTAGCAATCTATCCATTAGAGTGCTTCTTTATACAAATCTAAGAATTTCTGAGCATATCCTGCATTGGTGGTATATGTCCCCTGCAGTTAGTCATTGGGTAGTTAAAATCACCTAGGACAACAATGTTCCTGTTTATGGAAGCTCATTTAGAATATTTAGGAATGTTTTGTGATTTTCTAGAGGGCGGCCACGGTGGTACAGTGATTAGCATTGCTGCCTCACAGCAAGAGGTTCTTCCTCCACATCCCAAAGACATGCTGCAGGTGGATTGGACACTCTAAATTGGCGGACAGGTGATCAAGAAGAAGTTTTGTGATTTTCTAGACATGTGGAGTGGGTTCTGTAGCATGCTATGATCAGATGGCTGATCTTATTTAGCATGATCTGAATCTCTATAAGCTCTGCTTGTGGATCTATAGGTATATGTATTGAGTTAATGTGGTCTTGAATAAATATGTATACACCACCACAGTTTCCCTAAGGTCTAAATGAGTGGTAAGCACAAAATCCAGGTATTGCGGAAGTGCTCTTCGGGCACTTATACCAGGTTTCTGTATCAACATATACATAGATGTGTTCCAGATCAAGGAGGGCATCAAGGTCCATCAGTTTGTTGTTTAGACTTGTAGCATTAAGTTGAGTCACCTTGACATTTTCCAATGGTTGATTTGCTTTGGAAGTTAGGTTTGGATGTTTATCAGTTGGACCTTGCCAAAAAAAGGGGATCTACTTCACGATGTCGAAAGCCGACAGTGTTGAAGCTGATATTGTTGGCACCACAACGTTGAAAGCGCAGAACATCATGCAGGTAAATGGAAATCTCCGTAGGGGGAGATTTCCATTTACCTCAATGTAGTGCGGTCTCAGAGTTGGAATATTTAAGTAGATGGGGTGGGGGGGTGCAGGGGGGCTTACCCCATGTCTATGGCAGTTAGTTTTTATTTTTGCTTGTTTTTTTTTTAAACGTTATTCGATGTTTTACTACATTGATCACTAGAGGTCGACCTTTAGCGATTTGATGTAGTAAGATTTTGATAACATGATATAGACGCAAAAAAGGCACTATGGGGGCAAGGGCAAGCAAAAGCTTTCAATAGTATGTGGAAGCCTCGGAGTGAAAGGTATAAGCCAGCTGTAAGCCATCTCTGATGAAATAAGAGCAGTTGTTAAGCATCTCATCCCTACTCAAATGTACAGGATCCCCCTAGAATGTCACCAAGTGTTTATCCACTTGTTAAAGCAAATTATTTTTTCTGGATACTACTCAATTCTAGGGTATTTCCTGTATTTGTGACATGCATGGAGAGCTCTGTCATATCTCTCTTCATATCCCTCAGGGTTCTGTGTGCCAGGTCATTTGCCCCAACATGGGCTGTACTCATGTTTGTCTGTTTTAAGTGACCTAATGAGCCTTGTAACATCAAAGATTTTAGTTTCTGAGAGACATCTCACTGCCATTCTGCTTCTGTGCAGCTACAAGACAGTAGAATTTGCGTGCCTAACTATGGCATCACCAATCACTAGTATATTTTTATTTGTGTTTAGAGATTACATAGGTGTAATTGATCTGGAATGTGTTGTTTTCTGGTGACTCTCAACTGTGGTTTCACTAACTAGTGTTGCAGTGTTTATCTCATGCTGGGCCTTGCACCTATTAGTCCACTGTGGATCAGGTAAGGATTTTTTACTGCCAGCATGTGGTAATTAATGTGGGTATGTGTGGACTGTGGTGTAAGTAAATGATGCTTACAGGATGGGTTTGACTGTGGGAGTGCTTCTTCAAATTTGGCTAGGTGCTTACATCTCTGACAAATAGACAGTGAAGAGTTAAGTAAAGGACCATCGTCTGTGAGCATCAGGCAATTTGTACGTTGCCTGAGTATTCCAAACATTATGAGACTGACAACAGAGGGTAGACTAGTTTGCTGACTTTGCATTTTCATCAAGGGTGTGAGGTGCGTCTGGGAAAAATAATAGAATGTAATAATGTTTCTGCACTTCAGCAAAAGTATTTGTTCAAGAAGAATAGCAAACATAGATTAATTAGTGAGTTGAGCACTATGTTAACCATATACAGTCAATAGTCTACTCTAGCCTAGCTATAAGGTCAGTTTGGTGGTGAGCAGGAGAGGATAATAATAGCATTTCTACTCATAGTTAAGGTATTGATTTGGGTAAACTAATAAATATAAACAGAAAAAAATGGTTCAAGCACCAAAACCAGGTAGGCAGTAAACAGTTTGGTCTAGAGTGGTTATGGGATTGTTTTTTTTTAGATATGCAAAAATGAAGACTTATAGGTTTATAAGTGTATTCTAGGCTAATGACAGCTAGGGCCTTTGTAAGCCTAGCCAAGCATTGTCAGTTGTATCTTGCAAGTGTAAGTATCTTACAGGTTATTTTAAGGGATATATGAAAGTTATGGCAAGATTTACAAGCTGCATCTGCCTATTTAGTTGGTACAAAACCTGCATGGAGGCTGAAAACAAGAGAAATGGCAGCTACTTATCGACAAGCAACCAAAATAATAAAAAGAACGGAAAAAAGATGTGCAGAGGAATCCCCCTGTATTCAGAAAAATGACACCTGGAATTTAATTAAAATAATCCACTTTGATGTGCTTTTACATAATAATACAAATTGTTAAATGGTTTTGTCCCTTCTGCTACAGACTTCATCAGAAGTAAACAGACACAACTGAAACTTCAATATATACCATTCCCTCAGACCTACTAATCTCTTTTATTGGTCAGATGTGTTAATTAGTTCATTAATTGACCTATCAAATGAAAGAACTCACCACAAATCATTAAATGGTGTTGAAGTTAAACAGACACAAACCTTGACAAAAATAAATCCTAACTGCTTTTGAAAATAATCACTTAAAATATTAAGTATACATAAAAAGGACATAAAAATGTTCACCCTACTCTAAAGCCTCATCGCTATTTTACTCTATAATATTAGCTAGTAACAATTGTACAAAGTGACATACTTCTACTTTTTTTTCTACCTTCATTTCTTAGAAATCATTAATTTCCATATATTTTTTATTTATTTATTTTACATTTGTTGACTGGAAAGTCCGACTTGGTATATGCCCATTTTCAGAGGAGGCCCGGGGAGAAAAGCTCCATATATACAGACATATGAGATTTATATAATATAAGAGTACAATCTAGCATATCAGATGAAAAAAGAAACAGTATAATTATAGTAAAGACACAGTTCAACAGGGGACATGACCTATATGTCAGAGTATAATATCACAAGAAAGGCTCCATATATTCAGACAAGCAAAATTTCACATAATATAAGAGTATAATCTAGCATTTCAGAGGAAAAAAAACAGTGTATTTATAGCAAAGACACAGTCTGACAGGTAATGACATATGTCAGAGTATAATAACAATATAAGGTGCAAGACTTTGCCTAGTAGTATTAATTTCTCACATAGAGAAAAGAGTAAACATTGTACTGCAATCATCTGCTAGTTAAAGGATATGAAATAGTAATGAAATACTGATAACCTGTTGACAGCTAATAGTAGAGCTGGCATCTAATTAGTGGTACAGGAGAAAGGGGGGGTTAGTTGGGGTATGGACAAGGACATACCCACTGAGATTTTAGGTGTGCTTTAAGAGCATTTTTGAAGAGACTGCTGAAAAGGAGGGTAGTTATGGCAGTGGGAACTGAGTTCCAGAATTTGGATATGGAGTATTAGAATAGTGCTTCCCCTGCAGAGTTGTTGGGTTTGGTGACTTGGAGTAGATTTTTGTTGCAGGAGCAAAGGGTCAGGAGGATTGGTAGGGTTGGAGAAGTGTATGAAGTGAGGGAATTTTAATAGGGTGGTTTACAAGTTTATGAGCAAAGGTAAGTTGGGTTAGATGTAGGTGTTGAGGGTGCTCAAGCCAGTCTAGGTTTCTAAGGGAGACACAGTGGTGACTGCAGTGGGAGTCCCCTGATGCAAATTTTGCAATTTTATTGTAACAGGCTTCGAGTTTCTTTAGGTCTGATTGTCGAAGATTTGTGAGTATGGGTGATGCATAGAGTAGGGTTGAGATTAGTTGGGAAGTTGCGGTAGAGATTCTGGAAGGTTTGGTTAGGAATTGTTGGTTTCTATACAAGGCACCCAGTTATTTGTGGACTTTTTTACTGTGAGTGATATGTGAGTGTCAAATTTGAGTTTGTTGTCAATCTGTACACTGAGTAGCTTAGTGTGGGCTGTTGGTGCGATGGAAGTGTTGTCTTTGGCAAGTATGTTGAAATGAGGGATGTTCGGGGTAGATTTTGAGGGTTGAAAGATGAGGAGTTTGGTCTTATTTGGGTTGAGGAGGAGTTGAGCATTTAATAGCCAACTTTCAACAGAAGAGAAAGATGCTTGAGTGATCTGTTGTAGTTCTGTTAGAGTTGGAGCTGAGAAGATGAGAGTGGAGTCATTTGCATACTGTATGAGGGAGGCATGTTTGGTGGCGGTGTGCAGGTCATTGGTAAAAATGGAGAAAAGCAAGGGGCCAAGGATGGAGCCTTGGGGAACCCTGAGAGTAACATGGAGGTGAGGGGATAGATCATTGTGCCAGACAACTGACTGCTGGCGGCCGTGTAGATAACTGTGGAACCAACTGATGGCAGGTATGGAAAAGGAGAGGTTGGAGAGTGCAGAGAGTAGAAGATCATGTGATACAATATCAAAAGCCTTTGATAGGTCAAGAAATACAACAGAGAAGAAAAGGCCATTGTTTTTATGTTTAGTGAAGGAGAGCAGAGCAGTTGTGGTGCTATGGTGTGGTCTGAAATGATGCTGCGTGTAGGAGAGGAGATTATTGTCTAGGAAATAATTGGAGATCTGTGAGTTGATACATTTTGCGAGTATCTTGGAGAGAGGCGAGAGGATGGCAATGGGGTGGTAGTTGGAGATGTCTGTTGAGGGGCCGCCTTTGTGTAGGGGTATGATGTGGGATATTTTCCATAAGGTTGGCACATAGGACTCAGATATGGAGTGGTTGATTAATATGGAGATGGGATAAGCTAAAACATCAGCTGCTATTTTTAGGTATTCTGTGGGCAGGTTGTCAGCTGCTAGTCTTTTGGGTTTAAGTTTTGTCAGTAGTTTTTTTTTTATGTTGGAGGTGGGTACTGTGGAAAGGAAGAAGGGAGGGAAGGTTGGAGTTGGTTTGGGTGTGGGGGGGTTGATGTAGGGAAGTGTTTTTTTGTTAGGGATAGAACGGTCTCTGTAAAATGTCTGTTGAAAGAGTCAGCTATGCTACAGGTGGAGAGAGGGGTGGTTGGTGGGGGGGTTACCTTCCCTGGGTAGAGGATAGAGTTAATTGTGGACCAGAATTGCTTTGGGTTGTTTTGGGAGGAGTTTAGGGATGTCTGATAGAAAAGGGCTTTGTCTGCTTTTACTTGCTTTTTGACTTTGTTACATAGTTCAAGGAATAGTTGCCTATCATGTGGGGTTTTTGGTTATGCGCCATTGTTCCCATATTTTATCCCTGGATTTCATAAGGTCTTTGGTGTTTTTTGTAGCCAGGGGGATTTTTTAGTTCAGATTTTGGTGCATCTTTGGGGGACATGGGAGTTAAGGATGTTGAGGAAAGTGCTGTTAAAGTAGTGGACTGCTTCATCTAGGTTGAGGTAGTTTAGGGGTGACCAGTTTATTTTTTGTAGGGAGGTGATGAAGGAGCTGGAGTTGAATTTAGCTTTGTAGCGAATGTGTTGGTGGACAATGGGTGTGCTTCTATTTATGTGGTACTTTAGTAGGAAGGTTGGGGAGTGGTCACTTAGGGAGTCAGGTAAGGAGCCTGACAGGTAAGAGTGAGGATCTTTGTTGAGTAGGATCCAATCAAGAATGGTGGGATTACCGGGGTTTTTATTTATCCTGGTTGGGGATTGCACAAGCTGTGAGAAGCCATGGAGATCTAGGTGGAGTGCAGGGGGTTTACTATTGCAGGATAGCCAGTTGATGTTAAAGTCACCAAGTATGATGGTTTCTTGGGGTAGGGAGAGATTGGTCCAGTTTAATAGGTTTTCAAGGGGGGTATATTTTGGCCTGGAAGGAAGTAGCAGCCTATTAAGTTGATTGCTTTCTTAGGATTTAATTTTAGGGTAGCATAAAGGATTTCTTCCTTGTCAAACTGGGGAGCTGACTGGGTGAGAATTTGGATACTGAGGTGATGTTTATACATCAGTGCCACTCCTCCTCCTTTTCTGGATATTCTGTCCTTGCAGAGGATGTTATATCCAGGTGGGAGGATTTCTTCACTTTTGATGTGAGGTTTAAGCCAAGATTTGGTTAGGATAAGGATGTCAGGGAAATACAGGTGTATATATGCCTGGAGGTCTTGGATTTTGTTACATATGCTTCTGATGTTAAGAGACATAATGAGGAGATCTGTTGGCTTTTTATTAAGTGTGATTTGGGTGATAGAGGAGGCATTTGGAGGGGGGTTTGTGGAGAGGTTGGAGAAATTTGGGCCAGGGTTAGGGTGCATATCTCCACTGAGAGTAAGTTTAGAGAGAATGCGGAGGATATGTTTTATATATGCAGTGAAATGCTTGTGGTATTTTAAGATTAATTTGTATTCAGATAAGGTGCGGGCTTGGTAATTAGGTAGGTGTGGTGGAAGGAGGCATTTTGGGGTTGGAGTAGTAAAACTATGTGGTGGGAATTTGAGAGGGGTGGTTGACAGAGTGCAATGGAAGTGGTTGGGAAAATTGACTGAAATGTCTTCGTAAGATGTAGTAAATGCTAGAATAGTGCAAAGGATTATAATTGTAGTAGTTAGTGATATGACTGTGTTGGGATTAGGATGTATGATAAGTAGGAAGGAGGAGTAGAGGAGTGGAGATTATGGGAGATATGAGTTGATTGGTTGGATATTAGTGGGAGTGGTCTTTTGCTAGATTAAATTTGAGTACAGCTGGGATGGAAGGGATTTGGGGGTAGGGAGGAGAGCAGAGTGAGCAGAGCGAACGGAGCGGGCTAAAACCTTTGGCAAGGATTGCAGGGTAAGTGGTAAATATAGTCTATTTGGGCTATACTTGATTTCTGTAGCCAAATTCAAACTTTTCCACTGGGAATGACTGTAAAGGAAATTATTAGGCAGTGGGAGTAAAGGTGAGGTTGGCTAAAGAGGGTTTCAGGTGAGGACAGCATTGGTCTGATTGAGTGTGTGCTACCCTACATATAAGGAAAGTTGAACACATACACTGCTCTTTGCAGGGTAATGTTAATGGGAGTAAGTCAGCAGAAATCCAAGATTACCCAAGCAGAAATAAAGATTTATAGTCCTGCAAGGAAAATGCAGGGGGGTGCAGGTCCTAAAGTGCAAGTCTCAGAATGGTATTGTACAAAGTGTCAGGAATACAAAGATATTTAAATATAAACCTACACAGGGTGCTTGTAAGACACCAGAAGATAAACTTTTAAAGTATCCTGTTTAACTGAGATTGCAGATAGGTCCAGAGAACAGGAATCAGCACACTGTTGCAGTATAACTCTAAGTAGCTGGTAGGTAGAGTAACTGCAAAAGAAAAAAAAGAGAAAATAAGCATATAAAACTACAGTTTCTTAGCAAAGAGGGTCAGGATAGAACAGGTAAAGAATGAGGGCACTGTTTTTTTATACTTAAAAACTAGTACAATGATTAGAGCAGTTGAGAGGTTTTGCCTGTTATTACAATAATTGACCAACAATACTTACATGAATATGTACTTAGCAGTAAAACAGTTGTACTTAAACAGAATTAGACATAAACTTTGCAGCACAGAAGTTATACTTTCATAAACAAGGTCTTTTAACCACCAAAAAACTGAGGGTTATGCTACTCTACGCCAGGAGTTTAAATCTCAAAATGCACGTGCTGGAAGCACTCCTCGGTATGGAGAACGTCGACATCTGTGCAGTAACTGAAACCTGGTTCAAGGCTCCAGAGAGCACTCCAGCACTACCGAGCTACAACTCATACCACACATTTCGGCCACAGAACACGGACCGAAACACAAAAGGAGGGGGGTGTATCCATATTCATCAAGGATACCTACACCTCCAGGTTAGTGGTGCAGCATGATACCTCTGAGATCATCCATGTGCAACTAACATCGGGCAAATCTGCAATGCAAATTGTGGCCTGCTACAGATCACCCTCCATGACCCAGGACCACCACTCCACCTTTCTGGAGACACTGGAAAACATGACGTCCCTACCGAACACCCTGATATTGGACAATTTCAATTACCCTACCATTCACTGGGAAAACTACTCGAGTACAAATTCCCAGGCCCAGCACTTCCTGGAATTCATCAACTCAAATGCCCTGGATCAGCTGGTAAACTCCCCTACCAGAGGTGAAAACATATTGGACCTGGTCATCATCAACATGGACGACAGGTGTTCCACATGGGAGGTCAACCCATCACTGGTTAGATCAGACCATAAACTAATCACTCTGGATGTCCACACCCCACCACCACCCCCAACTAAGGACACCACAGTAAAAAACTTTTCTAAAGCAAACTTCATCTTACTTAAGACAGAGGTGGTAAGTTTCACAGCCCCCACACTAAAGGATAACGCTGCCCAAGATGCAGAAACCTTTACAAATGACCTCTATGAGCACCTACAAGGATGCATGGATCGTGCCATCCCTAGCAAAACCAAGACTCACTCCTCTAAGAGAAGGAAACCAGTTTGGTGGACCCCTGCAATAAACAGGCTATACAATAGAAGGAGGACACTAGTTCAGAAAAAAGCAAATCCCAAGAAGGAAAGACATCCCTGATCAGTATCAGTAAGAAACTAAGGTCCCTCATGAAATCATCCAAGGCTAACTTCGAAAGAAAAATAGCCAAGGATTCAAAAGCTAACCACAAAGCCTTCTTTAGCTATGTTAAGAATCTAAGTGGCAACTCACAGATATGCACTGAACTAGTGCAAAATAGCACAAATACACTGAACCTACTGATATTTCCAACATCCTGGCAGTTAGATTCAGTGCAAACTTCACCCCCCTCTCACCTCCAAAAGGGCCCACGATAATACCGGAAAAATGTAGTGTCCCAAAAATCACTGACGCACAGGTGAAAAAAGCCCTTTCAAAAGCCAAAAACGCAGCGTCAATGGGACCAGATGGTGTCCCAGGCTGTGTCTTGCATGAACTACAGAATGGACTAACCCCCCCCCCCCACCTAAACACGCTGTTCAACCTCAGCCTCTCCACAGGCTACATGCCCATAGAATGGCGTACAGCAACGGTTATTTCTCTCCACAAAGGAGGGGCCACAGCTGACTGTGGTAACTATCACCCCATAAGCCTGACTAGCCTAGTCTGCAAGGCTATGGAGCGCATCATCATGGAACTCATTAACAAAGACATTGGGAACCTCCAAACACTTGACCCGACCCAGTTTGGCTTTGTTAAGGGCAGATCCTGCCTACTAAACCTGGTTGACTTCTTCAAGACCAGTCACCAAGGCCATAGATGAGGGAAAGGTGGTTCACACAGCCTACCTTGACCTCGCCAAGGCTTTTGACACCATTCCCCACTCAGGTATTACAGAAAAACTCACAAGCCTGAACATAAACCCCTACGTCATGAGATGGGTTGCCAAATGGCTTACAGACAGAACTCACATGGTAAGAATAGCGGGCTCCAGTTCCGACTCTAAACTAGTCACACATGGTGTCCCGCAAGGCTTGGTCCTGGGACCCCTACTGTTCGGCATATACTTCTCAGAAGTACAGCAAACACAGGAGAACTATGGCTAACCAAGATCGCCAATGACTGCAAACTGGGAGCCATAATTGACCCTCCAGCTGACATGGACATCCTCCAAAAGGACCTTACTGAGACGGACACCTGGTGTCAAAGTCATGGCCTCAAGCTAAATGCCAAAAAATGCATAGTCATCCCATTTGGGAAAACAAAACAACCACAAATTACCACATAGGTGGCAGCCCCCTTAATACAGAGGAGGTAATAAGAGATCAAGGGACCCATGTAGATAGTAATCTCTCCTTTGACAATCATATCGCCAAAGTACTAAGGAAATCCTTCTTTGTGGTCCATCTAATTAGTAAAGGGTTTGCATCTAGACATAAAGTGGTTATAGTGCCCCTCTACTCGCCACTCATTAGACCCATGATAGAGTACAATGCCCCATTTGGGATGTACCTCACAAGACACTTCCAACAGCTGGAAAGGCCACAAAAGTACCTCACCAAGAGGATTACTGGCCTCAAACATATGTCCTATGCAGCCCGACTGAAAAAACTCTGATTGTACTCAGTGGCATATCGCTTACTCAGAGGTGATCTCTGCCTGACTTACAAAGCCATATCCAACTCAGAATTGATGGACATGCTCCACCTAAAGAAATCCAAGGCACTGCAAGCCACGTGCTCTAGTGAGCTAAACCTCACCACAACAATAAATAGAACATGCTGGAGGGATAGATTCCTGTCACAGAGACTCCCCATGCTTTGGAACAAAATTCCAAATGACATCAGGCAGAGCCCCTCACTAACACTCTTCAAGAGAAACCTTGACGAGTGGATGAGTAACAGAAAATACACCCCTGGGATCACTTCATTGGCTCTGCTTGACAGAGGATAAGTTAATTAATCAATGGGGCAGTGAAAGCCGACACACTCTGGCTAGGCTTATAAATGCCCTCGGGCAGATAGCCTAGTACCTCCCTATGAACCTATGAAACTATGAACATACAGTTATATGAAAATTATCTAACAGTTGCTTCACTTTCTTATTTAGCTTATCACCAGTGCTACATGAATTCTTTACAGTGTATATGGATTAATCATGTGCATTTCACAAATATGAAATAGCTTTCATCCATGTATAATATCCTACAAAGGGGCCTAACTGAGACAGATGCCTGGTGTCAAAGCCATGGCCTCAAGCTCAATGCCAAAAAGTGCATTGTCATCCCCTTTGGTAAAAACTCTGTACCCATGAGCTACCACATAGGTGGTAGTCTACTTAACACTTAAAGTGTGATAAGAGACCTTGGGACACAGGTGGACAGTAGTCTCTCCTTTGATAATCACATTGCCACAGTAGTCAGGAAATCATTCTACGTGGCACACCTCATCACAAAAGGTTTCTCATCCAGGAAAAAGATGTCATTGTTCCCCTCTACTCATCACTCATTAGACCCATTATAGAGTACAATGCCACTTTTGGTATGTACCTCACAAGACATGTACAAAAAATGGAAAGGCCGCATAAATACCTCACAAAGAGGATTACCAGCCTCAAACAGATGCCCTACGCAGACCGTCTCAAAAAACTCCAGCTTTACTCCTTCGGATATCTCCTACTCAGAGGCGATCTCTGCCTAACATATAAAGCTATGTCAAACCCAGAGCTGTTGGACATGCTCCACTTAAAGAAATCCCAATCCCTCTGAGCTACACACTCTAGGGACCTAAACTTTGTCACCACAATAAAAAGAACATGCTGGAGGGATAGATTTCTGTCCCAGAGACTTCCCATACTCTGGAGCAGACTACCTGTCTATATCAAACAATGCTCCTCATTAGCACTCTTCAAGAAAAATCTTGATGATTGGATGGGAAATAGGAAATTCACCCTGGGGAACACCTCTGTGGCTCTGCTCGACAGTGGCACAGGAAAATAATTTTCTTGGGTGGCGAAAGCCAGGGTACCTTTTTGGCTAGGCTTATATAGGCCCTAGGGCCAATAGCCTAGTACCTACCTATGAACTTATGAATATTCTCGTGAAGTTTACTTGCTTATTATATTTACTTACTGTATATAATTTTGCTAATTGTTCATATTTTTGTTTTTGTTTTTATTTACTTGTATTCTATTGGAAGTTTACTCCTTGGGCCTCTACTGAAAACTGGCTCTTACTGGCCCAGTAGGCTATCCTGGTAAACAAATGCCAATAAATAAATAAATAAATAAATAAATAAATGTGTAACTGTATATAAAATATATATATTTAAAAACAACTTAAAACATCATGAAAAGTACATATGTATATATGAAATGTATAGCCTAAATGAATACCTAGTTGATTTCATAAGTTCGCTGCCCTCATTTTTAGAACTGGGAATATTGACACATTACTGTTTAACCAAGGTGGGTTCATGGCATTCAATTTTAACTAAACAACCAAGTAGACCAGCAAGAGCAAAAGAGGAGGTAAATGATAATCCTTTATTGAATACAGGAACCTGACAGGACTGGAAGATGCATTGTGGCTGTTGCCAGGTGGACGCCAGGTGGACGCCAAGATAGAGCAAAGCGGCCCGACTCACAGCAAGGGATCCTGAAGGTCCAAATCTTACACAATTCACTGAAAATTCCGAATTCCATATAAAGGAACAAAGCCAATGTCCATAGCAGATACCCACAGTGAAAAAATGTACACTGACTGGGTACAAAAATAGTAAAAAATACACAATCTTAAATCCACCTTCCAAAAGGGAGATACACCTCCACTGCTCGGTCCCACAGCACAGATTCTACAAAGACCAAACCAACCAAGTTCTATGCACGGGGGAGATGCACGGTCCAAACCAAATGCCACAAAACAACCAAGTAGACCAGCAAGAGCAAAAGAGGAGGTAAATGATAATCCTTTATTGAATACAGACCGGTTTCGGCAAATGTTGCCTTCTTCAGTGTAGGACAAAACAACAATGTCCCATCCATCAAACATTAAATAGGAATTTGCAGCCAATAAGCCAACAGAAATCATGAATATTAATGATATGTGGCCATAGCCCAAAAACATTTTTTAGTTTGAAATATTTAAATCCTAATTACATAAATATATTGCTGTATCATGAAAAAATACATTACTGAAACATAAAAATATATCATAATGACCTTCAAGGAACCCTGAATTACACAAAACCAACCGAAATGTGAAATAAAAAACAAGAATAAACATATATTCCATGGCTTATTTTGAGGAGTACTTGATATATGACAACTTACATAACATCTATCAGGTGGAGATGGATATCTGGCGGCGTTATCTGGACGACTGCTGTTTAGTGTGGCGTGCGGATTTGGGTTACTTGCACAAATTTGTGGAATATCTCAATAGTAATATATGGGGACTGGAATTTTCAGTTACACATGATAAAAATTCCATCAATTTTTTGGACGTTACAGTCTCGAGAAACTCTGATCATACCTTATCTACTAAGGTGTTTCGCAAGTACCCACAATATAATACCTTGCTTCATGCTTCCAGCATGCACCCGCGTCACACTATTAGAAGTATTCCAGTGTCACAGTTCATGCATTAAGCGTCTCAGCTCAAGGGATGAGGAATATCAAGCTGCCAGTATAGATCTGAGTCAGAGGTTTGCCAGTAGGGGTTATGACCATCAAGATATTAACCTAGCCAGATGCAGGGTAAATCGCATGAATAGGGAACAACTTTTAGAGTATAAAACTAGGAACCACAATACATCTTCCAGTCCTGTTAGGTTTGTTACGACTTATGGAAGAAATATCAATATGGTTAGGAATATTATAAACAAACATTGGAATATTTTACTGGCCCATGACCAGTTGAGGTCAGTTTTGGGACCACAATGTCGGTTTTCATACAAGAAAACCTTGGGTTCACATTTGTCACATTATAAACATATGGCTAGTGGAGGTACCATTCACAAACAACTTACTTTACAAGGTGATGAGCTGTTTGGCTCTTTTCCCTGTGGTCATTGTGGATCTTGTTCCTATATGTCCAAATCAAAGGAATTCACAAGTCGTAACACCAGCAAGATATTTAACATCAAAACATTTGGAAACTGTAGTAGTGATTGGGTAGTGTACCTAGCTTCTTGCCATTGTGGTGCATTCTATGTAGGTCAAACTTCTAGGGCACTCAAATCTCGAATGAATGAACATCGCAGTGATATTAGAAATCATAAATTGACCAGTGCTTTGTACCAACACACTCTTAAACATCCACAGGCCAGATTTAATTTTATGATTATAGATCGTATCTCTGGTGATAGAAGCAATAAACAAGGCTGGCATGGCCTATTAGATCACAAAGAGAAGTATTGGATAGTTACATTAGGGGGTCTGTTTTACCCTGGGCTCAATGATCATTTATAGGTGGTTTCTTGTATATGAACGTATCAGTTTCATGGGCCTACCCTAAAAACTTTTTCCTATGTTAGGGTCCTTATTTTTGTTTATTGTTTTTTTGTTTTTAGGTTATATTGATAGTAGATGGGGTGGGCCCATTTGGCTACAGGTGAGCCCTTTGACTTTTTCTGATGGGCCGCTTATGCATTATAACATATTATGACTTTTTATGTGCCTTATTCAGTTTGTCTTTCAGGTAATATAGGCAGAGTGGATGATTAGTGTAATACAGCTTAGTATATAATTATACTTTTAGGCACTTTAGGTACTATGGATAGTTATGATATGGAGGATTTGTACCTCTTATTGTTCAGTATTATGATCACATTCTGCAGTATTTTCTCTATCTTGGGTGTCTGATGGTTGCTTGTGTTATATACTATGCATATGCAACATATAGATTGGTGTTTGGGGCTTCATACATGCAATGCGTATTTTCTTTCAACATATACTTATTTATGGAATATATGTTTATTCTTGTTTTTTATTTCACATTTCGGTTGGTTTTGTGTAATTCAGGGTTCCTTGAAGGTCATTATGATATATTTTTATGTTTCAGTAATGTATTTTTTCATGATACAGCAATATATTTATGTAATTAGGATTTAAATATTTCAAACTAAAAAATGTTTTTGGGCTATGGCCACATATCATTAATATTCATGATTTCTGTTGGCTTATTGGCTGCAAATTCCTATTTAATGTTTGATGGATGGGACATTGTTGTTTTGTCCTACACTGAAGAAGGCAACATTTGCCGAAACCGGTCTGTATTCAATAAAGGATTATCATTTACCTCCTCTTTTGCTCTTGCTGGTCTACTTGGTTGTTTTGTGGCATTTGGTTTGGACCGTGCATCTCCCCCGTGCATAGAACTTGGTTGGTTTATTCAATTTTAACTGCCAGTATAACTCTCTGTATTCCAACTTGGTCTCCTAACTACTTCCTCTAGGGTTAGTAGTAATAATTCTGTCAATGATAGCAAAAAGAACTTTTGAATGTGGCACAAACTAAAGAGTGCTTGTACAGTGTGTTGCATGAAGCCAATGTAATTATTATTATTATTTGTAGCATGTTTAGAGGGTAACCCCACAGAAGACATGATGCTTAGTAACACTAAGGTTAAAGTTATTGTTGATTTCATGGAAACCGTTTTGCGAAATAACTTTATTTTTAGGGTGAATGTTTTCCAGTGTTGAGTGTGGCTATGGGTGCCAAATGTGCACCCATTTATGCAAACTTAGTACTAGCTGACTAGAAAAAGCAGCTTGTTTTAATTTCTCCATTTTTTAAAAAAGTATTATCTTACTTCAGATTTTTGGATGATATATTAATCTTGTGGATGGGTGATTTGAACCGTTTACAAGGGTAACAACACTTCATTCCAGAAGTTTGCTTTCAGATGGGACACTGATAAGATTGATTATTTAGATATCCTTTTAAATAAGAACAACATGGGGAAGGCATTCTGTCCACTATTATTTTGTCTAAAAAAAAAATTCCAACTCATTTCTACACTGTGGTAGTTGTCACCCCTTGCTTCAGAAGAGGGGCATAGTAAAGGGGCAGATGGTGAAGCTTTCCAGGTCGATCGGTAGTGAACAGTTATTTTTGTATGAAATTGGTAAATTAACCAACATGTTTTGAACAGGGGATCCCCTTTAACAAAGTTACAAAAAATTAAAAATGAGGTAGTTGAAAGTAGGAAGGGTAGATTTTCACCAGTTTTGAAGATGGAAACCACTCAGTATAAAAAACTGGTATGGCAGTTTGGGTTAAATTATATTATCTCCATTTCCTGTGCCCTAAAGTTAAGAGCCAAAAGGTTTTAATTTCGTGATAACATAATGAGGGATTCAATATCTATTGTTTGTTTCATTTGAATATGTTTTTATTTGGTTGATTGTCAAATATTTATTTTTACTAAATGGATTTAACTATTGCATATGTCTTTAAATTAGTGTAACACTGTAATTGGTTAATTAATTTTTAGTAAGGTATTTAAATGCAATATTTTATTGTTATTATAGACTCTGAAGAATCCTTTCATGTTACTAGGGGGAAAGCATTAAGTTTTTTGTTAAAGGTTGCCATTTCCTTGCTGGAGCTGCTTTTTGTTTGTATGCTACAACTACCCCATCCCAGCACAAAACTAGGGGTTTTGGACTCCTCACACTGCATAGCCAATCTTTGTCAACCCATTTTTCAACTCAATAGTTGTGTGAATGCTTTTCACAATAAACAGACTTTCCCCTTTGCTTCCCTTAAATCACTGCTCTAGCAGCTTTTCATAGCCCTTCTACTGGTTTCTGGTATTCTGTATAACCTAGGCCTAACCTTCCCTTCTCTAGCAGTCTTTCCTTCCAGAACACTCTTAAGCTGATACTGAACTGAGCTAGCTTTGTGAGGAAGCTCCATGAACACTGTAAGCTCCGTAACAGAATATCATCCTTTACTGATTTCTGTGATATGATTGTCACCCCTCTTAGCACATTCTGTAACTCTGTCCTGTTCTATAGTATCAACTATATTTTATTAGTTTCTGTGCTATATTACATACACTTACATGGATTTCCCATTTTTCCCAAGTGTCTCTAGCACCATTTATAGTCTCACAAAAATGGCTAAGTTCTTTACTATCACTTCTGTTAATTTCTTCATTGAATGCACATATGTATTCTTTTCCAAGGAATGTTGTACAGACGTGCATTTTATCGTGTTTAATGCTTTTAGTTTATGAAAATGTTTTGTATGAAGAATGCCTAGATAATGTTTATCATCCTCACTACCTAATCCTTCCTGAAGTACTTTGATTACAGGCTTCTACCTTATTTATAATGTCTACTGGGGTCAGCAGCTTCACTGCACTGTTAATATTCTGTCTGTTCTGAAAGTGAGACTTGCCTTTCACCTTTTTCTTAAAAAATACTTTTCATTACACTCACCAAAATGCTATCCTGGGTTTTACTGGAAAACTTTAAAATAAAATTATTTTCTGTTCCCAGTTTTAACCTTTAATACAACCATTGTAACATTAACCTATAGCATCTTATTTGGGTTCAGAGATGCCTCTAGACAGCTAATGTATTCAAATTGTATAAAGCTTCTATACCATGTTCTTCAGCTAGATGGTTTAGGTTACTTTCTTAGTGTAATACAAGACCACTGTGCACTTTGACTTCCTCAGTTTTCTTTTCCTGGAGGACTTTTAGGAATCTTGCTCCCTACAATGAGGAACATATCTCCTTGACTACACAAGTCATTTACCTCTTTAAAGCTTATAGAGCTTACTAGCATTAAGTAGGGTTATTCTCTTCAGCAACCTATCTTGAGGTAGCCTCTTTCCCTACCTTAGTTTAAATGGACCCTGTCCTTTCACTTCCTTTCCCTTTATTATGTTGTCCCTTCCCTCCAAAAGGATACCTCAGAATAAAACATTAGTTTTGCTCTTGGTTCACAGATTTATGTTGCTCCAAGTCTATCTTCAATGGTACTGTCTGCAGATATAACATTAACATAACATTAATATAACATTAATATAACATTCGTTTTGCTCTTGGTTCACAGATTTATGTTGCTCCAAGTCTATCTTCAATGGCACTGTCTGCAGATATAAGCTAAGACCTCCACACCCAACCTGACATCCCAAACCTCCGTCTCTATATTTAAAACTAAACTAAAACACTACCTAACCAACCACTGGCTTTGCTCCTGTGACTACCCAAGCTGATTATCTTGGCTCCCATCTCCTATGCACATATCTTTCTTTTTTCCAACTTTATGCTTTTAGCATTACCTATACTACTAAGACAAGCCCTCTTTATCTTGCAACTTTTCCCTAATCTACTTTACATTGCCTATTTTTAATATCCAACTTTTAACTATATTACTCTATCCATTCTGTTACTCTATCTACAGCACTATCCCTTTTACCTTCCTCTTTCTATCTCATACAAATGTCCTAAGTACTGTGTTTGCTTGTATATCCTTTACACTGTGTACTTTTTCTCCATGCCTATTCCTAAATATTCTGTATCATACTGTCAGTCATGGGTGAATATGTGTATGTATTTGACAATTTACTGTTAATTATCATGTAGTAGATAGCGGAGCTTTTCCATGCCTACTCCTAAATATTCTGTATCATACTGCCAGTCAAGGGTGAATATGTGTATGTATTTGAAAATTTACTGTTAATTATCATGTAGTAGATAGCGGAGCTTTTCTCCTCGGGCCTCCACTGAAAATGGACATGTATCCAGCTGGACCAGCCCGGTTAACAAATGTAAAATAAATAAAATAAAAATAGTCTGCTTATCTTGCTTTCTACACTTGCTCTGTTATATATGTCCATACTTGAAGGGCTTTCTTTTACCTTTTTGCTTTGTGTTTCCATACTAATTGTAACTTTCTGTGTATATTTCTGTCTCATGCTAATATTTCCTTCATTTCCTGTACTGAAATCCTATACAGTTCTGGATTCATGATTTTTCACCTACTCATTTTCAGTTTTTATACTAACAATCTCTCTCTCTCTCTCTCTGTCTCCTACTGTTTTAGTTTCCTGTTGCCCTATAATTGCAGCATTCTTCTGATAACAGAAAAAAATCCCTTTTTTCTGTCTTAGACCCCACCAAACTCTGGCTCCTTGTTTTCAATGTCTTCCTAAATTAATTTGTTTTAATTCCTTCTCTTTACTAACCTGTTATACAGTCTCCTTTCATCTGCAGAGATTTCCTGTTCTGGCTCGCCAGGAGTCTTGGTAGGACCATGTTCAAAGTTGTCTTGCCCTCAGTAAACACTACCTTCTCATTTTCTTATTCCCTCTAAATTACTTATCCTCTATTTCAGGGTGAATTGGTACTGCTCTTCTATTATCTTTTCTTTGTCTAAATGGGTCTATATCACATAGCCGAACTGTCATAAGTTCGACTATGTAAATATCGAACCCGGAACTTCAAAACGCAAGTTCGAACACTGGGAAAAAAATAGCTGTTCCAGCACAAAACAAACAAACAAAAAAAAAAATGAACACTTCAAACTCCTTCTAATGTGGGGGGCTTTGCCCCCCACACTCCCCCTACTTAAATATACCAACTTCAAGATCACACCACAGTGGAGGAAATAGCAAAGCCGCAGAAACGGCCCACCAAATTTTTTCCCTGAGAAAACATTTGGTGTTCTGTGGCTTCACTATTTTGAGATTTCGAACTTCCCAGTTCAAAGTTTCGGCTTTCGGACAATTCAACGTTAGGACTTATGATATAGACCCATCTAAATTGTTTTATATCTAACTTAGAATGCATATACATCATCATCTCACTCACTTTTTTTTCTCTGTATCCCTCTGAAAGGGGTCTTGCAGAACACACTTCAACAATCACTGCTCCTGGTTTCATTACTTATGATTACCTGCTGCCCAAAGTCCTGATTTGTGTGTCATGTACTGACAGAACTAAGTTTAGAACTCTGGTCAGGTATTCTACTAATGCCACCTCTTTTACTGGTAAAATTATGATCCTCAGCACTCACCCACTGCTTAGAATTCTTTTCTTCAAAGCTTTTTGTTTTAATTTGACACACGGTTCAGAATTTTGACCAGGTTGTGTAGTCTTACCTCCTTAACATATTGCTTTAGAATACACTCACTTGGTAAATGATTCCTTCTCTATCACAGCGGGCCATCAAATTCTTCCCTTTTACAGATTCTGCTTTTGCAAGCGCCTTTGTCTCAAAAGGCTCTAACAGTTTATAGGTTCATAGGTGTTTACTAGGCTAATGACCACAAGGGCCTTTTTAAGCCTAGCCATGCATCCCAAATCTCTGACAAGTTTTGATACCCTTGATAAGTGTAAGCATGGGCCTGGGAGACGAACCATTTACAGGTTACCTGTTTACATTTGAGACATAGGTGCCAAACCAGGGATGAATTTCTGTTTTCCCATCCAAATGTCCAAGTTGCACTTGAATGGGATTAGGCAGGAACTCTGCTTCACATGGATGGAGAGCCTGTTCCATAGACGGGGTAGTCTCTGGGATACATACCTATCTCTCCAGCAGGTCCTATTTATATCACAGGCATGGTTTAAGTCTTTAGAATGGGTAATTCTGGTACTGTTTGTTTTGTGGATATGCAGGAGTTCCATCAGATTGGGGTCTGACAATGTCCTGTATGTCAGGCATAGATCTCCCCTCAAAAGTCTGTAGGAGACAGAATACAGGGATAGGGCCTAGAGGCAGTCTGCATAGGACATATTATTTACGCCCTGTATTCTTTTAGTGAGGAACCTCTGTGGATGGTCCAGTTGTTGGATATGCCTGGTTAGGTGCATACCAAAGGGGGCATTGTACTCGGGTACCTGTCAAATCTTCGAATGCTCAAAATTTCGAACGTTACATGGCAAGACCAAACGTTCGAAATTTTGAGTGCTCGATGATAGACTTTCAACGGCATCATACGGTGCAGACAGGGAGAACTTCCCTTTTCTGAACTGAAGTGCGGTCTTGGAGTTGGTATATTTAAGTAGTGGGGGTGTGGTGAGTGCAGGGTTAAAGGGTACACTGTTAAAGTGTTTTTTTCTGTGTTTTCTTTTTTTTTTTTTTTATGTTCGAACATCCAAATGTCGAAAATTTGGTCTCGACCATGTAATATTCGACATTTTGGATGTTCAAACATTTAACACAGACCCTTGTACTCAATGATAGGTCTGATGAAAGCCGAATACAGTGGAACAATGACCTCCTTGGGCTTAGATACCATACATTTGTTTATAAGTTGTGCAACATAGAATTATTTCCTCACCACTGTAGACACATGATGATCAAAAGCTAGATTACAATCTATGTGTGTCCCTATGTCCCTGACTACTGGGTCAGCTCTAAGGAGTGTGTTGTCAATGTGATAGTTACCAGGGATAGATGACTTCCCAAAGGATACTATTATGCATTTCTTGGCATTTAATTTTAGTCCAGTTTAATACATAAATCCTTTATTTTTACCAATATTGCTTTTTCTAATTCTGAGGTAATGCTGTCTACTATTATCAAACCTTCCAAATATTTTACTCAAAAGCAGATTCTAGATCCTTTAGGAGTTCTCACTACTTTTGTCAAATAATCTAAACACCATTCCTCCACTTTATTTTCATTACTTGCAGGTGTATATGCCATTCAGTTTGACTGCTGATTACTGTTTTACTTACTACACTGAAACTAACAGTCGGCGTTTGTAATGTGTTAGACTGCCTCCCCAGCTGATATTGATTATGAGATGTTTTTAAATACACCATGCTTCTCTTTTCCCTTATTATTAGTGAGCATTTGTCATAACATTACTCGTAGATTCAACATGGTTTCTTTAGTGCTGATCTTGCCCCTGTGCAAAGGTTAGGCACTTCACAGTTGTGTTGGTCTGTTCCCATTATTAGTAACAAGCTTTCTTAACTATTATTTAATTTTGATATGAGTGTATAGGTCTAGCTTTTTGTTAACTTGGCTTAAGGGATTCTGAGTTTCATTTTCCTAAGTAGTCCATAGATTTGTAAATGAGGGAAAATCTCTTCCCATAACTATATCATATTTTAAATCAGCAACCTTTTGGGTTTGGCATGTCAAAATTTCAGAAAATGCCTATCTTGACTCTGCTGGAGTGTCACTCTCCCCTTCCCTGACAAAAGAGAAACAATTCATTACATATTCATTCATTTAAAAAATACAGTCCAATCATGTGCTGCTATCTATTAAAAACTAAAAGAAAAAACAATGACTTACAATAGAGAAAACAATATATGCACTGATAATGGGACTTAAAATAGTGCACCAAAAAATTACCCTACTTTTAACAGTAGTTTTGAATTGAACTGAAAAAAATATAGAACACATTGCATTTGATTTTATTAACATCACTTAATTACTTTTTTGTTGCTGAATTTTAATAAATAAGTGCAGGGTCACATATTTCTTGTATTTTTGTTCATTCAGTTTCTTTGGCAACTTGGGTGTTGGTGAATGCTGGTGTGTCACCCAGAACATTGTGATTTGTCACCTTTGACATGCATGTCATAGGTTCACCATCACTGAACTAGAGCCACGGATGAAAACACACTGCCAAAGATGGTTTTGTATGTCAGCATAGCCTGAACTAAGCTTTTTGGGTGACACACTGCCAAAGATGGTTTTGTATGTCAGCATAGCCTGAACTAAGCTTTTTAGGTGACACACTGGCAAAGATGGTTTTGTATGTCACCATAGTCTGAACTAAGCTATTTAGGTGACACACTGCCAAAGATGGTTCTGTATGTCAGCATAGTCTGAACTAAGCTTTTTAGGTGACACACTGCCAAAGATGGTTCTGTATGTCAGCATAGTCTGAACTAAGCTTTTTAGGTGACACACTGGCAAAGATGGTTCTGTACGTCAGCATAGTCTGAACTAAGCTTTTTAGGTGACACACTGCCAAAGATGGTTCTGTACATCAGTATAGTCTGAACTAAGCTTTTTAGGTGACACACTGCCAAAGATGGTTCTGTACGTCAGCATAGTCTGAACTAAGCTTTTTAGGTGACACACTGCCAAAGATGGTTCTGTACGTCAGCATAGTCTGAACTAAGCTTTTTAGGTGACACACTGCCAAAGATGGTTCTGTACGTCAGCATAGTCTGAACTAAGCTTTTTAGGTGACACACTGCCAAAGATGGTTCTGTACGTCAGCATAGTCTGAACTAAGCTTTTTAGGTGACACACTGCCAAAGATGGTTCTGTACGTCAGTATAGTCTGAACTAAGCTTTTTAGGTGACACACTGCCAAAGATGGTTCTGTACGTCAGCATAGTCTGAACTAAGCTTTTTAGGTGACACACTGCCAAAGATGGTTCTGTACGTCAGCATAGTCTGAACTAAGCTTTTTAGGTGACACACTGCCAAAGATGGTTCTGTATGTCAGCATAGTCTGAACTAAGCTTTTTAGGTGACTCTTGACTCTTAAACACTCCATTTACATATTTCAGTGTTATCAAGACATCTTTTATTGACAAAGGCATTTCTCTTGGGTTGAACAGTCCCCCCAACTCTATATTTCCATTCAGTTGTTTCCACACTTTGCTTAACCATCTTAATTAAGTCTTTGATATTTTTGCAAAATAAAAATAAAAATAGGTTTGCAATACACACCTGACTCCCTTCATGTTACTCACCTTTTTTGGATTTTCAGACAGCACTTAAGTGCCATTTTGCCAAACATTTTGTACTTTTTATAAGATTAACACAGTACACTGGGTCATTTATAATCAAAACTAAGTGTTAATCAACATTTCTGAATTTATTAGTCCAATGGAAAAAATATTTTTCCTCAGCCACTTACTGGCTTTGTAATCACAAACACCAGAAATGTTCAAAGAAGTCAAATTCAGTTCACTTGCGGACGTACAACAAAGGCCACAGCAGTTCATTTGACAGGAACATAAACATACTCTTCACAAAGAAAAAAGGAATGTAGTTGCACAAAGCAAAACGTCTCAGTACTCTCTCTTTAAACATGTGAAACTGCACTCATTTGACTAATGATAAGTTATCTTGAGACTTCAAGACTGAAATTGTAACCTGAAATGCCTGCTGCTTACTTTCCTAGAGTAGGACCTGTGAAAAAGACGTATGTAGGGCATCCACAAACCATATAATAATTAACACTCATCTGAAATTTCAGCTTATGTGGATTTTCAAAACACAACAGACAAAGAATCTTGAAATAGTTCACCAGTCAATAAAGTCCTCTCAGAATATGTTTCCTAGGCTGTATTCCAAGCATCCAGCTCAGGTTCATCAGCAGGATACTCTGGGAATGTAGACCTTTCCCCTAGGCTTCAGTCTCAGATCAAGAGATCAAATCTTCCAATGGCTCACTTCCAGGCTCTAGGCCTTCCTCCTAGGCATCACTCTTAGCTCCAAAAATCAAGTATTCCAACAGTGTTCTCTCAGGCACTATGTTTTAATCTTAGGCCTGATTTTCAGTTCTGGAATTCAAGCACAATCCTCCATCAATGCTCCTCAGTCTAGATCCTTCTGGACCATATTTCAATCCATGTTTTGGATCTTCCTTTCAGCACATTACACTTTCCTTCCAGATGTTAAATCGATAGAAGAAGTAAAAGAAAGAATAAGAAGTTTAAAGGTACGAGATATGAAATAGAATGAAGTAACAGAGAGAGATTGAAACAAAGTTAAGAAAAGCCTCCAATTGGAAAATCCCAGGCCCAGATGCAGTACCTAACTTCTCTTTAAAAGTATTAACATCTTTGTATGAAGATTTAGCTATGAGTAGGAACTATTTATATGTGCACCCTGAACAGACAACAACCTAGGTAACAACAGGAAAAACAATTCTACTACTTAAGAGTGAACCTGCAAGCTACCCTAAAAATTATAGACCGATAACTTGCCTTCCAAAGACATATAAACTATACACTGGAATTAATGCTGACAGATTTTATAGTCATTTAGAAGAAAACTCAATTATGGCAGCAGAACAAAAGGGCAATAAAAGAAAGTCATATGAGCAAAGGATCATTTGTTGTTTAAAATAAAGTCATAGTGGAGAACTGTAAAAAGGGGAAGAATCTAAGTACGTCAGGGATTGACTATAAAAAATAATTTGATAGTATCCCACATTCATGGATAAGAGTGTTTAAAAATGTATAAGATACACACCTACACTGACTGACTACATTACAATGACCATGAAACAGTGGCAGACCACTTTGCAATTATGCCACGATAAAGGACAAATAATTATTCCAGGGATAAAAAATTCAAAGGAGGATATTCCTGGGTGACGCTCGGCCACCACTGTTATTCTGTCTTGCCCTTAATCCATTACGTTGTCTACTTAATAGCTTGGGCCATGGCTATAATTTGGCTCCTAGAAAGCAACAAAGTGTAAAGACTTCTCATATTCTCTTTGTCAATGATTTAAAACT
>NC_056729.1:1469983093-1470060593 GCF_019279795.1 Protopterus annectens
ATATATATATATATATATATATATATATATATATATATATATATATATATATATATGGGTTTACTATGAAAGACCGAAAACCCACAAGACTGACGTCTGTAATCCCGAGACCAAATACCCGAAAGACGAGAAGACCGACGAACCACAAGCGCGAAATTCAAAATCGTGAATGATCAACACACATACAGTACACACATACACATACACACAGTGTCCCCCCAAACCCAAACAAATAATCCTACACTATAGTTAAGCAGGAGGGCAAGTCCCCCTGCACCCCCAAAACCCCCCTACTTTAATATTTTAACTCTGAGATCACACAAACACAAAGCAAACTCACACCCACACATTACAGTCCCTCACACACACACACACAACACAGTCACAACACACACTAACACACACTAAAGCCCCCCACAAACACACTTACACACAGATACTTACCTGAACCACAACACCAGAAGAGCTAACTCAATATCCCTTAACATTGAGATTTTGAATTTCGCACTTCTGGTCTTTTGGTAATGTGGGGTATCAGGCTTCTGGTCTCAGTAATTTTGGGCGTTGGGATTCTGAACATTTGGTATTTCATAGGGGACATATATATATATATATATATATATATATATATATATATATATATATATATATATATATGTATGTATATGCCCACACACACACACACACACACACACACACACACACACACACACACACACACACACACACACACACACACACACATGTATAAATGAATTATTGTCCTGTGATTAGACTTGCTGTTTAAACTGTGGTGCAATCAGGCCAGTAGAGATAAATCTCACTAGGTACAGACATGCCAAATTTTTGCCCTTATTCTGAGCTCATTAAGTGGACTGTTTGACTGTACTTTGGAAACATAGAGCTTAAGGCCAAAGCCAGATGTACATAAACATTAAGGTGACTGCAAAATATATCTAAAAATACCATCCAAGGCAAAGGGTAAAAAGGTCACACAGGCAAACCATCCATTGAAAGCTCCAAGAAAGACTCAGGTAAGCTAGAGTCCTCACTTTGTAATACCTTAAATCTTCTATAGTGGAGTCTAATGGGATACACAGAAAAGACCCCTTAAGGAAATACCAGTGTTTCAAATACATGGTTTTGAATGCTCATGACTTTTCACAATAAAGTCAGACCTCACTAGTTGTAGATATGCTGTGTTTTGCCCTTTTTTGAGCTCATCAATATGCAAAAGTGGATTGTTTGGCTGTACTTTGGAATCACAGAGCTTAAGGCCAAGTAACAAAAAAAAAAAAAAAGATCGTCTTCTGACCTGGTCATGCAAAAGCTGTTGAACTTATCTCTCAGTTCTTTATAATTTTATCTGACACCTTTGCCATATCAAACATAAAAAGTTTGATTTTCTGGTACATCTCTGAGACTTATGATCAGTTAATCTTCTTCTTCTTTCAGCTTTTTCCCGGTTAGGGGTCGCCACAGCGGATCACCTGTCTACTCATGATCAGTTAATAATGACAGAAAATAGAGTTTCACATTTTTTTATTGCTCTGAAAATGCATGTTGATTTGCAAATATGTTGTTATATTAACTATTTTTAAGTAAATTAGAGATTATTTAAATTTTGTCTCTGATTTTGGGACTTTTTTCTCCACATTATTTTTAACTGTGTCCCAGTTCGTCTTCAAGAAAGAAATTAAATGTCTGGTTGATCACCACCAGCATAAAAAAAAAAAAAACAAAACAAAAAAAAAAAAAAAAAAAAAAACACTTACTTCACCACCAATGCAGCTTCTCTCAACATTGCTTCATGACTTTTCACAACAAAGCCAAATCCTGCTAACTGCAGACATGCCATGTTTCACCCTTTTTGTGAGCTCATCAGTACAACAAAATAGATTATACGATGCTGAGCTTGAGTTTGAAAATTAAGTTGGGACACTAGGGTCATAGCTCTAACACATTTTGCAGTGTTTGTTTCTAAAATGGCATGGGAACATTCATAGTCTGGGTTGCATATTCCCTGTATATAGTCGACAGGCATTGCATTATATAGCTTTTAGTAAGTTTAGTTATCACATTACCTAAGTCTTCTGCTTAAACTCATGGTAGTATGGTTTGTACTGAGCTTGCAAAAAAAAAAAAAAAGTAAAAAAAAGAAAAACAGCATTTTTCCTCTAAAATGAAAACTGGAGCATTTTAAGAGTTTCCTTTTTTAAGTTGGATTCATTGAATGGTGGATTTTTAATAATCTCTCAATAGACATTTAATGAATTTACCTCTTATTAATTACATTCATTACTCATGTTGCTGCTCTGAACTAGAAACTATTTTACATGTAAAAAAAATGTTCAAAATAGTAGAGAACTGCTCAAGGGTAGCATTGGGTTGAATCAAAGCTAATCAAATCAAGTTTACATACTATTGCTTGGAACCAGACAGCTCATATCACAGCTGCTTGAGTTTTAAGGGGAATAACTACTCATATCTTTTGCTTGCTCCATGTATGAGTGGCTTGTTGTTGTTGTTCATACCCTGTTGCAAGCCCCCCCATATAAAAATTATTTTTTGTTAGTTTCATTTTGAATGCATTGCCTTGCAAAGTGTCTCATCTTGAGCGTACAAACTGCATGCAGCTGTTCATTTTGAACTGTGCTTGCCAAGGAGTCATGTATCATGTTATACTAGTGGAACTGTTAATTCAAATCAGTTTATTTTTCATGCCTATATCTAGGCTTATTGCATAAAATAAAAAAAAACAAACAATAATAGAACCATGTGTACAGATACCAATATGTATACTTTAATATTAAAATAGCTATTAAAAATTGCAATTTTAACTTAAAATTACTGGCTGGGATATGTTAGATAGGATCTATATTAGAAGACCGAAGATGCATTCTTTCGAATGCATCTTGGTCGAAATTAAAAGACAGAAAACTGAAAATATCGAAGTGGCTGTTAAGCGAATTCTTTCCCTGGGAAAGAATTTGCTTGGCCACTTTGGTATTTTGCAGTTTTTGGCACTGCAGTGCAGTCTTGGAGTTGGTATATTTAAGTAGGGGATATCGGGGGTGTGGGGGGTGAAGCCCCCCACTTAATGTAATGTTTAACTTAATTTTTAGTTTTTTTTTTTTTGTTAGAACAGCGATTTTGGGAAAAAATCACTGTTCTGACACTTCGACATTGTGAGCTTTTGCTTACATAGGGTCGATCAATCACCATTTTTTAAATGTTCGGTGATTTAATATAGACCCGTTAGATATAGAGGTAAAATGTATGTGGAGTTATTACAATAGGATTTAGAAGAATGTTATTCTTTAGAAAACTCTTAAAATGCTCCACAGTAAGCCCACATTTTGACAAGTAATGTAATGAATTAAAAAGGCACAGGATTCAATATGTAAAATAAGCTCAAACATGAGCATTCAAATGATTTCCTTGGAATCACTAGCTTTACCTTGTTTTTGAGCAAATGGGTCAAGCATACCAGAAGAGCAGTAGCAGCTCCTATATGTAAGATGCACTCATACCACATAAGGCTTGGTAGTAATATATTTTATTCTGACCTGTGGGCCACAGCCAGTCAGAACAGAGTGTGCAGCACAAAATGTCATATGCAGATAGAGGGTTCTCCTCTAAAGAAGCCATGCCGCAGCTTTTATCCCCACATCCAATTAACCAACAACATAGATATCCTGTTCAAGGTAAACTCAAGAATAAGGCAGCAAGAGTTAAGGCCAAAGGTAGAGATAATTAAAAAAATGTGATATAAACTGGGAAAACCAACGTGTGTTCTATCTTAAGAGTTTATGATTATTATTGATGTCAACAGTGAAACAAAAGCTCTGATTTTACAAAGCACATAGTTAAGTGTAGTGAAACCTGACTAGCACTTCCTTATAATTTATGGTCAAAGATATTCATTCATTCATTCATTCATTTGTTCTTCAATTGTAAGATAAATGGAGTGTAGGACACTGGGGAGCCAGGACCAATCCTGGTGTTCAGTGTACACAAGGCAGGAAATTAATTCTAAACAGGGTGCCAGTCTGTTGCAAGGCACATACACCCACTCACACACAGCATATATACCTGTGGACAATTTGAAGGGCCACTATTTCACCAATACTGAATTTTTGGGATGCGGGATGAATCCGGAACCTTAACAAAAAAAAAAAGAAAAAAGAAAAAAAAACATAATAAAAAAATATATAGGCACAGAGAAGACAGAAGACCTCTTATAAAAGGTAAGACTCAGATGGAAGACTTGAGAGTTTTAAGGCAGCAACAATATTAAATGTGCTGCATGCTGCTAGTGAAGCAATTCACTTTAAAATCATATTTAATTTCATTAAAAATCCTCAGAAAACTTATCAATCAGTTTTCATTTATTTTAGTAAACCACCTTTCTGACTTTAATCTATGCTGCAGTCGTCACCTGGTAAATGTTATAAAGTACATAGCGCACAGCATTAGCTGTGCCAGGACATCCTCGTGCACAGCCTGAATGGTTAGGTAAAGGTTAGGCTTGCATCCCTCACCTTCTCATCATTTTTCTCTTTTGAGTTTAATGTCTGAAACCTCTGTTTTCTCATTACTTTTCTTTGCCTGTATTTTCACCAATAAGCCATCTTTATTTTACCTTTCCTAACTGCACTGGCTGTGATCTTCTTGACTTACTGCCTGTATAAATTTAGTGTCCACCTCATTTCTCACATACATCTTTATTTTCTTCATTTCTGCCTTACCTTTCTTGTTCATAAATTTGAAATATTTCCCTCTTCATCTTTTTTCCCTTGTCATCTTCACACTTTTTCAAATATCTCTTAAACTCTGACATTTCCTCAGTCTTTTTTGCCAACATCCTCCCCAAACTAGTATCCTCATTGTCTTGTAGCTCATCCATGGAGAACTGAAGGGATCAGTGTTGTTTGGGACTTTGTGCTGCTCCCTATAGCTTTAAGCCACATTGGGGAATGGTCATTGACACATAGTGTATCAAGCACTCCAAAATCTCTAACTTCCTACCTATTTGTCATCATCAAGTACAGCACATTTTTCTTTCTTGGTCAGGACATGTGAATACAAATAAAAGCTGCTTCCCGTAATTACATTTAGAAAGATCTGATCCTACAAGGTGTATCTTACTTTATAACAAAGTTCCTCTTCTTTTCAGCACTTTGCCATTTTGAACACTGATTGAGTTTTGAATCAACAATTTTTCATTCCTCCTGTATTCCTGTTTCTGAGGGTCTATATGCTACCATGACCAACCAGTTGCCACCTTTCTCATCCAGTGATGTTACACTTAAAAGTGTCAGTCCCTTCAAACACTCCACATTTCCTTCCATCTCCTCTTTAGATCACTTTATGTCCATACTCTGATTCAACTTATGTCTCCTTCACTTCTATTGCCAATGTTTTTGTATGCACTTTATTCAAAAGGATTATCAAATCATATCAGTTTCATATAGACTCCATAGAGCAGACCTGTGTCTTGCTTATAGGGCGATAAGGGGTCTTATTCCTCAATAACCTAAACAGTCTAGATAAAGCTAGAGCCAGATATCTAAATCTACTCCAGCAAATAAGACGATGAGGAGGGATAGATTTGAACACCTTCAGTAAAATAAATTACCTCTCCAAGTAAAGCAGTGTGATACACTGTCTGCATACCTCTGAACTGTACAGATTTTCACAGAATGTCCAGATTTTTGCCTTATATTTCTGGTCTGTTTTTCATAAATTTGTGGCTTTCTGGCAAATTAGTGGCAAATCATTAAAGACTGAAGTTAGAAAATAATGACAGACATTTGAATTTTAGACTTCATACCCTTCAGAAAATTAATGCTAATGTAAAACCTGTCATTCTATTAACTTTCTAAGTTTGTAAGAGCAATATTTAAAAATTGTCCTATTTGTACCACTTTTTTCATGGCTTTGTCCAGATTTCTTATTCTAAGAGGTTGAGAGGTATGACTGTCTACCTTTAAAAAAGGAGCTGGACAAGTGGATGGGCATTCATAAATTCACCCCAGTATGACTGGTCTGGCCATTCTTGAAATAAGAGACAAGACCTAATGGTGGGTACTGGCAAGATGTAAATGGCCTTGAGGGTCAGTTGCCAAAGATCATGTGATTGTAGACTTTAATGCAAAACAACAAGCAAATAATCTGAAATCTGAAGTAGCTAGACAGAATCCAATAACACAGAAATTATACAACAAAAAAAACTGAGTTCCAACCATCTAAGTATTAAAGGAATAACAGATTTAATAACAAAGATTTCAAGTTACATAAACTCTTTCTCCATGCATCAAAAACTCATACACATACATAGGTTCATAGGTTCATAGGTTCATACTAGGCTATCTGCCCTAGGGCATTTAATAAGCCTAGCCAGAGTGTTTGGCTTTCGCCACCCATTTTAAATGAATTTTGCTATGCCCTTTTTTGAGGTTAGTATACTGTGCCTCTGTCTAACAGTGACACAGAAGTGATACCCGGGGTAAACCTACGATCTCCCATCCACTCATCAAGATTGGAGAGAGTCAATGAGGGACTCTGCCTAACCTGGACTGGGTTTTTATTCCAGAGTGAAGGGAGCCTCTGGGTTATGAATCTGTCCCTCCAGCATGTCCTATTTATTTCAGTGCTGAGGTTCAAGTCTCTCGAGCGTGTAGCTCGATGGGATTTGGATTTTCTGAGGTGTAGCATGTCCATTAATTCCAGGTTGGACATGGCTTTATACATCAGGCACAGATCGCCTCTGAGCAGGCGGTATGCCACTGAGTAGAGCTGGAGTTTCTTTAACCGGGCAGCATATGGCATCTGTTTGAGCCCTTTGATCCTCTTGGTGAGGTACTTTTGGGGTCTTTCCAGTTGCTGCAGGTGTCTGGTAAGGTACATCTCAAAAGGGGCATTGTACTCAATTATGGGCCTGATGAGGGATGAGTAAAGAGGCACGATGACCTCCCCTGATCTAGATGTGAATCCCTTCATGATTAGGTGGGCTATATAAAATGTTTTTCTAACCACTTTGGCCACATGGTTTTCAAATGAGAGATTGCTATCAACATGGGTCCCCAGGTCCCTAATTACTTCTTCTGTACTTAATGGATTACCACCTATGTGGTAATTTGTGGGCACTTTGTTATGCCAAAGGGGATGACTATACACTTTTTGGCATTTAGCTTGAGGCCATGGCTCTGGCACCAGTTGTCTGTTTCTATGAGGTCCTTTTGTAGGATGCTTGTGTTGGCTGGAGAGTCGATTATGGCGCCTAGTTTGCAGTCATCTGCAATTTTTCTCTCGAAGCTGGCCTTAGATGATTTTATGAGTGCCCGTAGTTTTTTGCTAATACTGATCAGAGATGCCTTCCCTTTTTGGGATTTTGCTCTATCATGTAGTAGCTTCCTCCTTCTATTGTATAGTTTGTTTATGGCTGGGGTCCACCAGACAGGACACCTGCCTTTGGAGGATTGGGTCTTGGTTTTATTTGAGATTGCATGATCCATGCATTCCTGAAGGTGTTCATAGAATGCATTTATAAAGGATTCTGCGGTCTGGGCCGTATTTTCCACAGGCCCGGAGGCTTTGAAGGATTCCACCTCGGTTTTGAGGAGTGTGAAATTTGTTTTACAGAAGTTTTTCACTGTGGCTTTCTGGGCAGGGGGTGGGGTCGGATGTGAATATCCAGTGAGATTAATTTATGGTCTGATCTTATCAGTGAGGGATACAC
The DNA here is from genome assembly GCF_019279795.1 of Protopterus annectens. Classification (NCBI taxonomy): domain Eukaryota; kingdom Metazoa; phylum Chordata; order Ceratodontiformes; family Protopteridae; genus Protopterus; species Protopterus annectens. Next base: position 1,469,990,838 of record NC_056729.1, read on the forward strand.
TTCTGGTCTGGAGCATAGAGCCCCCATGTTGGTGATGATCAGGTCCAGTATGTTTTCCCCTCTTGTGGAAGTGGTAACAAGTTGTTCCATAGCATTTGAGTTTATAAATTCTAGGAACCTTTGGGCTAGGGTGTTGGAGCTAGAGTAATGCTCCCAGTCTATGTTTGGGTAGTTGAAGTTGCCCAATATAATGGTGTTTGGAGAGACCTTCATATTTTCCAGTGTTCTCAGGAAGGCCGAGTGGGGTTCCTGGGTTTGGGAGGGTGGTCTGTAGCAGGCTATAAACTGGAAGGCAGTTTTACCCACTGTTAGTTGCACATGGATAGTCTCTGATGCTTCGTGCTGTGCCACCAACCTGGAGGTGTGGGTATCTTTGACGAATATTGATACTCCCCCTCCTTTTGTGGTTCGGTCCAGGTTTTGGGGCAGAAAAGTATGGTATAAGGTATAACCTGGTAGTGCTGGGGTGCTCTCGGCAGCCTTGAACCAGGTTTCTGTTACTGCACAGATATCGATGTTCTCCATGCTAAGGAGAGTTTTGAGTGCGTGCATCTTGAGGTTTAGACTTCTGGCATTGAGTAGCATTACTCTTAGTTTCTTATCCCTTGTGATACCTATGGAGGTGGGTTTATCTTTTGAGCCTTGCCTAAAAAAGGCACTATGGGGGTGGCAAGAGCCTTTTCCAATATCCGAAAGACCAGGGGTGACAGGTGCAAGCCGTCCCTAGTGAAGTATCGTGGCTTGTTGAGCATGTCATCCCAGGCTGACAGGCATTGGATCCCCTTTGAATGACACCAATACTTAAGCCAATTGTTGAAATTGATCATCTTGTCTTCATATTGTGGCATCATTCTTGGTGAGGGTAAGATGCTACTCAAGGTCAGGGTCATACCGGCCTGGGCTACATGCTCAGAGAGCTCCTCTATGTCTCTTTTCATGTAGTCCAGGGAGGTACATCTCAGGTCATTCACACCAGCATGGACAATGACTGAGTCATATTTGTACTTGCCTTGGAGTGACCTGAGTGCTTGTGTTATGTGGCGGATCCTAGTACCTGACAGACAGCTCACCGTGACCTTCTCCTTGTTCAGCCTGGTGAGCGGGACATCAGTGTGCCTGATGATAGAGTCACCTATTACAAGTGTATCAGGTGTGTTGTTTAGCCTTAAGGGCTGTGACTGTTTGGCACACTGGCTTTGTGAGCTATGTGTTGCACGTGTTTTGTTTTGGGGTAACGGTTGCTTGGGTGTCTGCTTTGGAGGTCTCTGCTGCTTAGGCAGATTTTTATTTAGAGCCTCCAAGTATGTTTTTGTGTGTTTATGTGTTTGGTTTGCTGTCATGGTAGGTCTATATGAGACTGGAATTGTAGTGAGTGTGGTTTCCTTCTCCTCCTGACTGGTTACGCCAGTACTGAGTTGAGAGAGCTTAGCCTCCAGTTTGGCTATATGGTTGCATCTCTCACGTGTTGGAATTTGTTGGGAGGAGGAGAGGGTTGTCTTTGTACATGAGGCAGTTGTAACATTGCCTCAAGATTCCCAGATTCACCAGCTGAACCAGAGAGGAGATTGACAACTGACCTTTGGACATGCTACAATAGTATTGGGAATTCCTTTATAATTGAAAAAAAAGGGCCAATGGGGAACAAGGCACTCAAGGGGAGTTTGTGAGGGTGTATTGCTTTTAATTTTTTAGTGCTGACTTATATAATTGCTTTAGTGAGCAAGTGCCAGGCTTTAGAGTAGGAATAGGGTGTTTATTATGAGAACTAGATCAGTTCTAAGGGAAAAAGTGAAGAGCAGACTTTGTGGAGCCGAGAATGGTTTAAACCCAATTAAGCGGAGCTGCCCGATGCTGCGCTATGCACAAAATCGCGCAAAGCCGTGCCAAAGTGTGTTTTATACAGGGGGACTTGAAAGAGCTAGAAATTGGCCCAAAACGGCCAATAGACTACCAGATTCTTGTGCTGGGAACACTCCTCCAGGGATAGATAGGCTGCTCTAAGCTCCCCACTGCCACTGGTGAACAAAGAAGCCTCCCTTTATCCAAGAAAGGAAATGGGCAACACAGGAACTTTCCAAAAGTCCAGAATACAGCAAAGCCTGTATTTGGACTACTCTAGGTCAGAAAAGACAGGAAACAAGGATATTTTTTTTTCTTTTTTGCATCAAACAGCAGGAAAATGCAATAAATATGTAACACAGGCTAGCACACTTGAGTGTGTAGCCTCAACAGGTAAATGCAACAAACAGGACAAACTTTAAAAGTGCAGGTGCACAAACAACTTTAAACAGTTTAAAACAGTTCAAGAAGCAGAAATACTTGCAGTTTAGCTAGATCGGACAGTCGCCCAGGTAGTAGCAGGAAAAAAAAAACACTTTTATCAGGTTAGCAGTCACTCTTTTAGCCTCTCTGCTGCTAGCACCACTCTGCAGGACCACGAGGAGCTTGGCTGAGTAGTAACAAGTGCAAAAACTGAGCCAAAGTGGGTTTTATACAGGGGGACTTGAAAGAGCTAGAAATTGGCCCAAAACAGCCAATAGACTATCAGATTCTTGTGCTGGGACCACTCCTCCGGGGAGTTTCCTTTCCTTACTTAAAATACATTTCCTTAACTTAAATAGATCAGCTAGCCAATTAAAAATGAATAAATATCACATGATTTTATATCACCCAAAATAACAAAATACATTTATATACATATAGAAATAAACATAACCCAGTAGAATAAAATCTATAAAAATAAAATAAGTACTATTGAACATTAATCCTTAATATCTTATAGATTGCATTGCTTTGATTTTAAGAATGGTTTAATACTATTCATGGTATTTAACCCAGGTAATACATCAGCCCTAATGTAGTTTATCTATTTATACTCAGCTAATTCTGTGATGTTTAATAAACTACGTCTGTGTCTGTTCAAAAATACATTTCGAAGGACCCTAAACTTAAATGTGTGCTCTCTACCCATGTCAGAATTATGCTTATAATTCTCATTAGTTTCAATAACCTTACAAATTTCTGACAAGTGTGAGCATATCCTCTACTTAAGTTTCTGATTCCTTTTTCCTATGTAAAAACAGTCACAAATCACACATTTAGCAAAATATATCACATTTTCTGTGTGAAATGTTGCTGACACTTTAAATATAAATTTATTCTTAGTAATAGGCTGTATAAAATCAGTATCTAACTTTATATAACCACAATATATACAATTATGACAAGGTACAGTCCCATTTCTAGTAAAGAGATCTCTTAATTCATTAGATGACAAATCCTTATAACACAACTGTTGTTTAAGATTTTTCTCTTTCTTAAAAAAAAATCAGGTTTCTCACCCACTACCTTTTGAATTTCAAGGTCTGATCTTAAAATTGCCCAATTCTTTTCTATAATTTCCTACTTTGAGATGTATGTTGAGTTTACTTAGCAACATATCCTACTTTCTTTCTTTTTCTGCCTATTATGTTCATAATTAGTTTGCTCAGAAAAAAATGGTTGAACTAATTCATCATGCTCAGATAGTACAAAACCCATATTATTTTTATTAACTTAGTATCATAGCCTCTAATCCTAAATTCATTATTGATGGTTTCCATCTCCATCATAAACTGTGTATCACAAGTGTTGAGTCTACTAGTTCTCAATAATTGGCTCTTAACAATGCTCCCATACATATGTCTTGGATGCATACTATCTGAGTGTAAATATCTTGCCTGAACTTACTTTCTGTGTAAAGTGGTGTTAAACCTACCTTCATTAAGGTTTATATTAATATCTAAATAATTAATATTTGTATATGAATATTTCTTAAGAAATAGCAAAAAATATGTCATTCTCTGTAGGCTACTTGCAAATATATTTAAGGCTTCATGATCACCAGTCCATATTACAAAAACATCATTGACAAAATGCTTATAGAAAACAACATGTTCATCTAGAAAGTTAGAAGTGGAATTGTTCTCAAACACATTAATATCCTCCCACATAGGACTAAATTCACATAAGTATTTGCAACTGGGGTGCCCATTACCACATGCAGTAATAGGTGAAAATATTCATCATTAAATAAAAAGATTTAGATTTAGAATAATATCCAACACTGAGCAAACTACTTCAATTTTCCTACCCAAGCAGTCACTATATTTATATAACTATTCCCTTACCACTTACCAAACAGTTCAGGGTACACACATTTCCAATACATATATGTCCATTGAAAACAGTATGCTGTAGGACATACCAAGGGCCAGATAAAATGCTTTGGTGGGCTGGATTGTGGACACCCCATAGGTTCATAGGTTCATAGGTTCATACTAGGCTATCTGCCCGAGGGCATTTATAAGCCTAGCCCATTGTTTTGTGGCTTACGCCACCCCTTTAGTATGGGGAACTATACCCATTATTTTGCTGTGCCTCTGTCGAGCAGTGACACTGAGGTAATTCCTGGGGTATATCTGCGATCTCCCATCCATTGGTCAAGATTTCTCTTGAACAAGGCCAGCGAGGTGCTCTGCCTCACATGTACCGGGATTTTGTTCCACAGCATAGGGAGTCTTTGGGTGATGAATCTATCCCTCCAGCACGTCCTATTAATAGCCGTGTCAAGGTTTAAGTCTCCGCCCTTGTGGCTCTGATGGATCTAGATTTTTGAGGTGAAGCATATTCATCAAATCTGGGTTTGACATGGCCTTGTATGTTAGGCAAAGGTCACCTCTGAGCAAGCGGTGGCGACTGAATAGAGCTGGAGTTCTTTCAGTCGGGCAGCATAGGACAGATTTTTGAGACCCTTTATCCTTTTGGTGAGGAACTTTTGTGGCCTCTCCAGCTGCTGCAAGTGTCGGGTCAGATACATTCGAATGGGGCATTGTACTCAATCATTGGTCTGATGAGTGATGAGTAAAGGGAGACTATGACCTCCCTTGATCTAGATGAGAATCCCTTCATGATAAGGTGGGCAATGTAGAAGGACTTCCTAACTACTTTAGCTACATGGGTGTCGAATGACAGACTACTATCAACCTGGGTCCCCAGGTCCCTGATAACTTCTTCTGTGCTCAGTGGATTGCCACCTATTTGGTAGCTAGGGGTAACCTTGTTTTTCCCGAAGGGTATGACTATGCATTTTTGGCATTTAACTTTAGGCCGTGGCTCTGGCACCAGTTATCCGTTTCTGTGAGACCCTTCTGAAGGATATGTGTGTCAGATGTGTTTTCTACTATGGCCGCCAGTTTGCAGTCATCTGCAAACTTTGTCAGCCATGACCCTGCTGTGTTTGCTTGTACTTGGAAAAGTAGATGCCAAACAAGAGTGGGCCCAGGACTGAGCCCTGTGGGACACCACTTGTGACAGGCTTTGAGTCTGACATGGCGCCAGCAACTCTGACCCTGTGGGTTCTGTCACTCAGCCAGTTTGCAACCCATCTTGTGATGTATGGGTTAACATTTAAGCTGATGAGTTTTTCAATGATACCCAAGTGGGGTATTGTATCGAAGGCCTTAGCCAGATCGAGGTAGGCTGTATGGACTGCCTTTCCCTCATCAATGGCTTTGGTGACTGTTTCGAAACAGTCAACCAAGTTTAAAAGGCATGATCTACCTTTGACAAAGCCAAACTGGGTTGGATCCAAAGTCTGCAAATTCCCTATGTCTTTATTTATGAGGTCCATTATGATCCTCTCCATGGCTTTGCAGATAAGGCTTGTCAAGCTAATGGGCGGTAATTTCCAGGGTCTGTGGAGGCACCGCCTTTGTGAAGTGGGACCACAGTTGCAGTGCGCCACTCCTGGAGTGCGTATCCAGAGGTAAGACTTTGATTAAACAGCTGTCCTAGCTGTGGGTTTAATTCCTCATTGAGTTCGTGGAGCACACAGCCGGGGACACCATCGGGTCCCATGGATGCTGTGTTTTTGCTTTGGAGAGAGCAGTTCTCACTTGGGCGCTGGAGATGTTTGGGGGCTGCACTCATTTGGTATAGATATCTCTCCTTTTGGGGAGGGGAGAAGTTTGCACTGAACCTGTCAGCCAGTATGTTGGCAATGTCTGTAGGATCAGTAATCTTCACATCATTTTGAACTAGTTCTGAGCATATCTGGGAGTTTCCTCCTAGGTTTCTAACATAGCTAAAGAAGGCCTTATGATTGTCTTTTGAGTCTTTAGCTATTTTTCTCTCGAAATTTGCTTTGGATGATTTTATGAGAGCTCTTAGTTTTTACTTATAGTGATCAAGGGTGTCTTACCTTTTAAGGATTTTGCTCTATCTTGTAGTAGCTTCCTCCTTTTGTTGTAGAGTTTGTTTATGGCTGGGGTCCACCAGACTGGACGCTTGCCTTTGGTACAAAGAGTCTTTGTTTTGCTTGGGATTGCCTTATCCATGCAGTCCTGCAGGTGCTGGTAGAAGGCGTTTGTAAGTGATTCAGCGGCTTGAGTATTGTTTTCCGCGCTCGGGGCCTGAAAGGAGACCACACTAGTCTTTAGAAGTGTGAAGTCGGCTTTTGAGAAGTTCTTTACTGTGGTCTTTTATTTCAGGTGGGGTGGGATGAGGACCTCCAGCGAGATTAGTTTGTGATCTGATCTCACCAGTGAGGGGTATACTTCGGTGTTGAACATTGTGCTCCCATGTTCGTGATGATGAGATCAAGTATGTTATCTCCTCTTGTGGGGATGGTGACTAGTTGTTCCATGGCATTTGAGTTTATGAATTCCAGGAACTTTTGGGCTAGGGTGTTTGGGCTTGAGTAGTGTTCCCAGTCTATATTAGGGTAATTGAAGTCACCTAGTATGATGGTGTTTGGTGATACATTTATCCCCTCTAGTGTTTTCAGGAAGGCCATGTGAGTTTCCTGAGTTTGTGAGGGTGGCCTGTAACATGCTACAATTTGCAGAGCAGTCTTGCCTATGGTTAATTGCACCTGGATGGTCTCCGATGCATCGTGCGTTGCCACCAGTCTTGAGGTGTGGGTGTCCTTGATGAATATGGATACCCCTCCTTTCTTGGTATTGTCCGGATTTTGGGGCCGGAACGCATGATATGAGGTAAAACCTGATAGCGCTGGGGTGCTCTCAGGAGCCTTGAACCAGGTTTCTGTCACAGCACAGACATCGATGTTCTCCATACTGAGAAGGGCCTCGAGTGCATGCATTTTGAGATTTAGACTTCTGGCATTGAGCAGCATTACCCTTAGTTTTTCCTTTTTGTGTTCTAGGGTGGTAGGTTTAGAATTTGAGCCTTGCCTAAAAAGGCACTATGGGGTGGCAAGAGCCTTTGCCAATATCCGGAATCCCAGGGTGACAGGTGCAAGCCGTCCCTTGCGAAGCAGCGTGGCTTGTCCAGCATGTCATCCCAGGCAGACAGATACTGGATCCCCTTTGAATGACACCAGTGTTTAAGCCAATTGTTAAAGCTGATCATCTTATCTCTGTATTGTGGCATCATTCTTGGTGAAGGTAGGATACTGCTCAAGGTCAGGGTCATACCTGCCTGGGCTACATAATCAGAGAGCTCCTCAATGTCTCTTTTCATGTAGTCCAAGGAGGTGCGTCTCAGGTCGTTTACACCAGCGTGGACAATGACTGAGTCATATTTGTACCTGCTGTTGAGAGACCTGAGTGCTTGCGTTATGTGGCGGATTCTAGCGCCCGACAGGCAGCTTACTGTGACCTTCTCCTTACTCAGTCTGGTGAGCGGGACATCAGTGTGTCTGACTATGGAGTCACCAATGACTAGTGTGTCTGGCATTGTGTTTGGCCTTAAGGGCTGTGACTGTTTGACACTCTGACTGTGAGGTCTATGTGTTGCGGGTGTTGTGTTCTGAGGTGGTGGTTGTTTGGGTGTCTGCTTTGGTGGCCTCTGCTGTTTTGGTAGATTTTTGATCAGAGCCTCCGAGTATGTCTTTGTGTGTTTATGTGTATGATTTGAGGTTGTAATGGTACAATGTGAGACTGGGTCTATAGTGTGTGTGGTAACCTTCTCCTCCTGACTGGTCTTGCCAGTCCTATGTTGAGAGAGCTCAGCCTCCAGTTTGGCCGTATAGTTGCATCTCTCGCATGTATTTGTGTTTTGTGGGAGGAGGAAAGGGTTGTCTGTGTACATGAGGCAATTGAAACATTGCCTGAATATTCCCAGGTTCACCAGCTGAGCAGGAGAGGACACTAGCAACTGATCCCTCGACATGCTAGAAGGGTAGACGAAAAACTTTAAAAAAAGTTTCCGGGGGACGTGGGTGACCGAGAAATGGGGGTTGCCTTTTTGGGGTACTATCTATGACAAGAGTGCCGTATCAAGGTAATAAGTACTGTAGGAGCAAGTGCTAGGTTTAATAGATAGAGAATAGTCTACTTGGAGTCAAGTAGAGTTGATCTTTTAGTTATAGGATACGCTGATTTGAACAGTAGTATAGTTCGAGGAAGGTAGTTTTAAGGGAAAATTTGAAGAGTGGACTTTAGGTAGCCCGAATAGTTTAAACCTGCTTAACCGGCACTGCCCTAGTGTGCAACAGTGGCAGCTCCGCTCTAAATCAGCTTAACGCGTTTAGCTGCGTTTTATACCAGGGGCTGGAAAAAGCTAGAAACTGGCCCAAAACGACCAATAAACTACTAGTTACTGGCTGAAACCTCACAAAACTGGACAAAGGCAGCTCAATGCTTCCCACTCCCACTGGTAAGCAAGGTAGCTTCCCTTCCCCAAATAAGGCAAGGAAACAGTACACAGGAACTACAACCAAAGCCCAGGAATCAGCAACTCTGAAACTGGACTAAACTAGTAAAGCAGGAAAACAAGAGATATTTTTTCTTTTTTTTTTTTTCACAAAACAGGCAGAAACAGGTACAGCAAACACTTATAAATGCTATGAATCAGCTACTACAGCTTACACAGAAGAATTTGCTACAAATACAGTCAAATAGTAACAAACAAGGATTCCAAGTGCAATATTAAGTTAGATGCAGTAAAACAGCTTCAATGTAACAGAAAGGCAGGCGAAATACAGTTGCTAGGTATTCAGATGTGGAAAGCAACAAAAATATACTTAGTATCAAGAAAAGTCGCTTATTCAGCTCTCTGCAGCCTGGATTACTCTGCTGGCCCACGTGGAGTCTGTGCTGAGTAGGTACAAGCTGAAAGTTTTATACCAGGGGGCTGGAAAAAGCTAGAAACTGGCCCAAAACGACCAATAAACTACTAGATACTGGCTGAAACCTCACAAAACTGGACAAAAGGCAGCTCAATGCTTCCCACTCCCACTGGTAAGCAAGGTAGCTTCCCTTCCCCAAATAAGGCAAGGAAACAGTACACAGGAACTACAACCAAAGCCCAGGAATCAGCAACTCTGAAACTGGGCTAAACTAGTAAAGCAGGAAAGCAAGGTAGCTTCCCTTCCCCCAAATAAGGCAAGTAAACAGTACACAGGAACTACAACCAAAGCCCAGGAATCAGCAACTCTGAAACTGGACTAAACTAGTAAAGCAGGAAAAACAAGAGATATTTTTTTCTTTTTTTTCTTTTTTTCCACAAAACAGGCAGAAACAGGTACAGCAAACACTTATAAATGCTATGAATCAGCTACTACAGCTTACACAGAAGAATTTGCTACAAATACAGTCAAATAGTAACAAACAAGGATTCCAAGTGCAATATTAAGTTAAATGCAGTAAAAACAGCTTCAATGTAACAGAAAGGCAGGCGAAATACAGTTGCTAGGTATTCAGATGTGGAAAGCAACAAAAATATACTTAGTATCAAGAAAAGTCGCTTATTCAGCTCTCTGCAGCCTGGATTACTCTGCTGGCCCACGTGGAGTCTGTGCTGAGTAGGTACAAGCTGAAAGTTTTATACCAGGGGCTGGACAAAGCTAGAAACTGGCCCAAAACGACCAATAAACTACTAGTTACTGGCTGAAACCTCACAAAACTGGACAAAAGGCAGCTCAATGCTTCCCACTCCCACTGGTAAGCAAGGTAGCTTCCCTTCCCCCAAATAAGGCAAGGAAACAGTACACAGGAACTACAACCAAAGCCCAGGAATCAGCAACTCTGAAACTGGACTAAACTAGTAAAGCAGGAAAGCAAGGTAGCTTCCCTTCCCCCAAATAAGGCAAGTAAACAGTACACAGGAACTACAACCAAAGCCCAGGAATCAGCAACTCTGAAACTGGACTAAACTAGTAAAGCAGGAAAAACAAGAGATATTTTTTTCTTTTTTTTTTTTTTTTTTTTTTCACAAAACAGGCAGAAACAGGTACAGCAAACACTTATAAATGCTATGAATCAGCTACTACAGCTTACACAGAAGAATTTGCTACAAATACAGTCAAATAGTAACAAACAAGGATTCCAAGTGCAATATTAAGTTAAATGCAGTAAAAACAGCTTCAATGTAACAGAAAGGCAGGCGAAATACAGTTGCTAGGTATTCAGATGTGGAAAGCAACAAAAAATATACTTAGTACTCCCATCTTAGAGTAATCCCCTGTTCTTTGCATTATAGAAACCTTATTTTGAGTCAATACTGGAAATTGTCTTGAAAGAGCTCCTAAAGGGCTGGTGATGAAATTGCTTTGGATTATTTTGACTGCTTTCAGTGTTTCTGAGCAAGCCAGATGTTGATTTAGAAAGGCAATATTTTTCCAACAGTCAGCTACTCCTTGCATGGCCTCTGCAATGAGGAAATATTTTGGATCTCTAACTAAATTACACAATCAAGTATATGCCAATGTTTGGGTGAAGAAATCATGACAGTCTCAGTGTGAATGGAAGTAATATTGTTGGACAACAAGGGGTCATCTAGAGAGCCAGTCAGATCAAGAAATATGCCATTAACAACTGCAAAACTAGTACATGGCTTTTACAGACCTAACAAAGGCTTTCACTTCATTATTCCTTTAAACTTCATCATTCGTGAAGCAGTGTAAAAAGTTGGTTGTACCACCAGATTTATCAGATTTATCATAACCTTGAGAATTCTGCATAACCAAATGATTTCAGGCATTCTGCAGAGTGGCTCAAAAAGAGATCCATTCAACATACATACCTGGGGCAAACAAGGCTGTGTCATCACCCTATCCAGTTTTAGCTGGTCCTGTCCCATGTCACCTCCTGGAGCTACTATTGCAACTTTCTTGTAATTATTTCACAATATTTTTTTCAGGATGTGATAGCTAAACAGAATGCTTCTAAAATGTATGCGTGCATTAAAAATCTATGTTTTTCTTAATGGCCAAGGTTATCCTAAAAATAACGGACAAAGGCTTTTTTTAAAGAAAGGTGATGAACATGTTACTTTATAAATTCATGTACACTAGTGATGGAGCATTGTATACAAAATAACATCTAATAAGCACATTACTGTTTATCCAGTTCTGCTATTATGCATATTTCACAAAGTACTGCTTCTAGTCTGGTAGCACAGAAGTCGGTACTAGGCCAGTCAGCATGCCACAGGGGCTCTGTATGCTACCATAATAACTGTCTGTCACATTTTGTATTGTACAGGAGAGATGATGCAAATGTATGCAACAGATGTCATAGCTGCTGTTGAGCCCCCTGCCCCCCCCCATGTTACAGTTATTCTAAGAGCGGTAACTTAGTATGGTTATTTCAGAATGGCGTTTATTTCCACAGTGCTGTATTAACAATATATATTCTGTTTTACAAAATGCAAAGCAGAATGCCACAGCTTCAATCAGAAAAGTACTACAGTAGCATGCGTTGCTTTCTAGAATGATTTGAAAATATTCTATGTTACTTCTGTACTGCTATAAAGAGTAATACCAAATGTTCTAAGTCCAGTCAGGACCACTCCCTGCAAGACTGGACATGGTGACGGCAGGGGTAGGGTGGGGGCTAGAGAGCGGGGTGCTTAGAGTAGAGAATGGCTATGTTGCCCCTTTCATTCATCCTTCTTGATATACTTCTGCTTAAGGTGCATACTTTTCAAAAAAAGAAAGGAATGTGACAACAAAATCTAAAATATTTCAATGGAATTGTCTCAGAGTATTCAAATGTCTGAGAACAAGAAGACATGATATAAAGATACACATAAACAAATAAAAAAAAATCCTGCTACAGTAAGCATAGTCAGTGACTGGAACATATTTTCTGAGAAGGTAATGGAGTTAAACACAACAATGTAATTTTAAGTACATGTAACAAGGGATAATGCAAGTCTTAAGCTGGGGTATGAAAAATTAGCTGTGAAATAGGATAAGCATCTTATCCGGTAGGTATGGAACACGAACAGGTTAGGGTGGCTAAAAGGTCAGCATTTATTATCAAAGCCTTTTTGGTGGTTCCTGTACTGCAAATGACAATCATCTTCTAGGCATTTCAATCTACAGTGCTCTTGCTTTCCACACCTGGCACCAACCCCCCCCCCCCCCCTGAGTTGGCCTGCTGGCATGCAGGGGAAGGAAAAGACATTGGTAGTCTCTCATCAGTGCTGGGTGTTATGTATGAGCTTCCTGATGATGTCCTTTGGATGTAAGCTTAGTAAGAACATATGGCACCTTGAACTTATAACTGGAGAGTGTCATTATCCTGGTAACACCCATTGGACACCAGGATGTGGAGAGGAAATGGAAAGCAAGTGGAGCCAGGCTGCCTGCGATGTGATACATATTACATAGACCATACTTTGCCCATAAGTCCATCCTACCAACTCACATAGAAGCTGACATCACCCAAGTGAGTATGCAATGACATGAGGGACACACACCCACCTACATGGTGATGTGTCTCTCATTTGCCTGACTCTTACTACAGCTACTGGTACATTATAGTCTTTGGTTTCTCTATGCTTCATCATTCCTCTCCCCCTATGGCTGGACTATGCCTCAGCATGTGTCTCCCTCAATGGCCAGTTTATGCCTCATAATTCCTCTCCCCCTCTGGCTAGACTATGCTTCATTATTCCTCTCCCTCCATGGTCAGGCTATGCTTTATCATTCCTCTCCCTCCATGGCCAGGTTATGAATTATCATTCCTCTCCCTCCGTGTCTAGGCTATGACTTATCATTGCTCTCCCTCCATGGCTAGGCTATGACTTATCATTGCTCTCCCTCCATGGCTAGGCTATGACTTATCATTGCTCTCCCTCCATGGCTAGGCTATGACTTATCATTGCTCTCCCTCCATGGCTAGGCTATGACTTATCATTGCTCTCCCTCCATGGCTAGGCTATGACTTATCATTGCTCTCCCTCCATGGCTAGGCTATGACTTATCATTGCTCTCCCTCCATGGCTAGGCTATGACGTATCATTGCTCTCCCTCCATGGCTAGGCTATGACTTATCATTGCACTCCTCCATGGCTAGGCTATGACTTATCATTGCTCTCCCTCCATGGCTAGGCTATGACTTATCATTGCTCTCCCTCCATGGCTAGGCTATGACTTATCATTGCTCTCCCTCCATTGCTAGGCTATGACTTATCATTGCTCTCCCTCCATGGCTAGGCTATGACTTATCATTGCTCTCCCTCCATGGCTAGGCTATGACTTATCATTGCTCTCCCTCCATGACTAGGCTATGACTTATCATTGCTCTCCCTCCATGGCTAGGCTATGACTTATCATTGCTCTCCCTCCATGGCTAGGCTATGACGTATCATTGCTCTCCCTCCATGGCTAGGCTATGACTTATCATTGCTCTCCCTCCATGGCTAGGCTATGACTTATCATTGCTCTCCCTCCATGGCTAGGCTATGCCACATCATTCTTCTCCCTCATGTCCAGGTTATGCCTCATCCATCCTCTCCCCCCACAGCTAATTTATTCTAGGCACTAAAACAATAATTGAACTTTGGTAGCCTGGGTTATAGTCAGTGCTTTAACCCTCTACACCAATGGAGCTGACTTCTTCTTTCGGCTTTTCCCGGTTAGGGGTCGCCACAACGGATCACATATCCGGTCATGATTGGCAGTGGAGTTTTACAGTGTCGAGTTGCCAGCCCGGCGCCCAACCTTCCACAGAAGGCACACACATGCACTCATACCTAGGGCCAATTTAGAGTGTCCAATCCACCTACAGCATGTCTTTGGGATGTGGGAGGAAACCGGAGCACTTGGAGGAAACCCACGCAACCATAGGGAGGACATGCAGACTCCGCACAGAAGGTACCCCAGCCAAGGATCAAAACAGAGAACCTCTTGCTGTGAGGCGACAACGCTAATTGCTGCACCACCATGGCTGCCCACCAATGGAGCTGACTATTGACTATTAAAGTGTTCATGTCTATGCTGATTTCAGTCTTATCAGTTTGAGCTTGCTACTAAACTGTTTTTCAGTACAAACCTTCATCATGGGCAATAGTACTATGTAGTGCCCGAGGAGAAGTCCACAATCAAAGTTTTCTGTGGATAGAACAACGCACTGACTGCATTGTTTTTGCCTCACTCTCCACCCTTACAAAATGAGCATCACCTAATCTTTTGTGATATTGATTATGTATTTATGAGCTTGACTGTGGGTGGCCAGAGCAATGTAATCACTTCCATGTCACTACTCTGAATTTCACTGTATTTGTAATCACTGATATTTCATTTAGTAAAAATGGACAGTATTCTGACAGAAATACTTTGAGATACAACTTCATTTATTATTTTATGATTCTTATTTTTCCATACTAGGAACATGGAACACATCACAAGACAAAGAGCAATGTCAACAGAAAGAATATTGAACTACTTATAATTTCCTGCTCTTGTATCTTCTCCATGTCCGACATGCATAATATACTCACTCAGTTTTTCCAAGATGAATTTGCTTATGATATATTTCATTCAGCATTTCTTGTTTTTTTTTCTATTAATAAATTTTAATCTTTGTATTTTTAACCTTATTTATAGCATGTATATTAATTATGTTTGGTTCTAAAGTGGCATTTACATTTGAAAATTGAAGTACTGAGTATTGAAGTACTACATGTTATAATTTGTATATCTAACATATTTAATTATTTTAATTTGCAAACTCTTTATTTACTTTATAAAATTGTTTTTTGTTATTTTTTTATTTTTGTAAAGTGCTTTGTAAATAAAATCATTATAACCTATAACTTTGAAGTAATAGATGGAAATGTGGTTTATATTTTAAAACTAACATGTTTAGGCTGTTGCTATCAAATCTTATATAGCCCTGGAAATTTCCATCAGACTGCTAAGCTGCTCATACCTTTTCAGTTGCTTTAGAAATGATATGCGTGTCATGGACTTGGCTAATCATATACAACTGCAATAAAATGTCGCAGTTGGTTTCTGATTTTAAAGCACATTGTGGATTTTTATTTCCCTTACTGAAATAATTATTATAAGTACTTCTATGCTATCGTTAACCACATCTTATTAGTTTGTCAGGTCTTTACCTTTAATATGGTGCTATTAATTACTCTAGGTTGTTGGGAGTGAAATGAATGGAAACTTTCAAACAATTAACTAAGCAATAGGAATTTAGTCAGACGTGCATTTAATTGGATTCTGACATTATAATAAACAACATGCATAGGAAAAAGGAAAGAGAAATAAAAAAAACTTACCATTAATGGGTACAGGCAGTGCAAGTCACTGCTTTGCTTTAATGGGGGGGGGGGGTTCTTTTGCAATAACTTGCACTCAAGGCCATCCACTAAGTTAGTAAGATTACAGTATTGCCATCTGTTGGCTACAAATGGCAGTTACAATACAGACCTTCATTCAGATGGCAGAATGGAGCTATCAAAATGCTTCCCAAATTAACTTAGAAAACAAAATGAGGGGCAGTGGATATGAAAGCATGAGACAGATACTGACGCAGCTAAACTTCAGTCATATTCTGAAAAGATTTTCAACAATGGTCTTGTCAGTAATGTAATGGCAGACAATATAGGGGGTTGATATAATGGTTAAAATACTTACCTCATAGACGCAAGGTACAAGGCTTGATTCTTACCTTTACAAGGACAATTGTCTAGTCTTAAAATGACATAAAAAGGCAGCTAGCCTAGTACTTTTCCATGAACCCATGGTAGTATACTATAATACCATTGAGAATACCTGGGACTCCAATAGTTCCAAGAGTTGAAAATTCAGAAATCTACTGTATAGGCACCTTCCATGGGGATGAATAAAATAACACTGACATACCTTATGGTGCCATCCCTCTTCCTCTTCATAAAAGAACAGGAGTTACACCCATTGGTCACCTGACATTTTGGCCCTTTGAACATTTAGTCACTGCACTGACTTCATATCTCATCAATTTCTTAAGTGTGATATTATTTGGTTTCAGAGCCTTTAACTGTGGACTTCCCTTTGGGGAGTTACTGTCACGTCATTTCCTTGCTACCTGGTGAAAACAGGATGGGCACATTCTACACTTGCTTAGTCTTAAGTTACAGAATATGTAGGTTGAACATTCTCCTTGAAGTCGTTTGTAAAGCTAGCTATGCAGGAGGATAAGACAATTAAAATATCAAAAATAAAATTTACATTTATTAAACTTAACAGGATGGGTTGCTTCTCCACAGACTGCAAATGTTATTATGCTTTACTTGAACTCCTGAGTTCTGCTGCAAGTAAATAATCATATCTAGGCAAACACAAAAACAAAATAAATAAATATATATAGTTTGAGTTTATCCCTTTGTTAATCAAGAATGACTGCCAGGCTCAAAGTGCCTGTTTTCAATGGTTAGGTGACCTGCTCAGAGTAATACGATCTGGAAGTGGAAATTGTTGGTCTCAGTGTGGGGACTACAAGACTAAGTTAATTGGCAGCTCATAGCCTTTAAACTGTCAAACAAAACATCACAGTGAATTCAAATAATCATAGTGTTTAAAAGAACTATACACTTCTTATATTTGCCCTTTCCTAATGAAGGTATTTGGACATTCTAGTAGACAATTTCAAGAACTTTTATTTCCTATACAGGGGCAAACAATTTAACTGAAGGCGGTCATTAATGCTACAAAGACTGGATTAGTTATTACAGAATAACAGACTCTCTGAAATAGAAGAGCAAATGGTATATTGCCAGTGAATACCTGACAAATGACTATAGGGAAATGTTGATGCACTATCCAAGTCTACAGTGTATAAGAAAAGTCCTGTGGATGATGCATAGATCCTGTCTAGTCCCATGACACTGTACTACAACGTTTGCTCAAGGGTACAATAAATGATACCAGGATGCATCCCAAAAGGATGCTGACTGATTGATCAGAAGGTGATGGTAAAGATAAAGTGGAAACAGGGAAAAAGACAGTTACTAGTGGAATATGAAATGGTCCAGTCCTGGGACCATATTTGTTGACCTTGTTAATAACAGATAAAAAAACAGGGTTGGGAAGTAGGACCACAAGCCACGCAAAGGAGCTTTAGTAAATGTTAAAGTGAAGTTTAGCATTTGTGAATGGGATGAGGTGTAAACAGTCTGACATGTTGGTACTGCAAGAGAGAGAGAAAAGAAAGGTGGAAGAGCCAATTTGATTATACAACAATGCCCAGATGTATTGGGAGGAGTAAAGATGAAAAAGAGAGAGAAAAAGAGAAGGAAGCTAGATGGATGGCAGCCAGCTTGGAAATAATTTAAATGTGACTTAAGGGAAATGCTGTTTCACACTGATGGGGGTGTAGCCCTAGAACACATTTTCATAACAAGTGGAAGAGCATAAGTCAATGGTTCACTTCATAGGCACTTGTGGAAGGTGGAAGATGGACATAATAAGGTAAGGCAACAAAACAGGCCTTATGGACTCGGTAGATTGTAAATATTTCCTAGCACCATCACATGTAGTGAAGCATTCCAACCACTTAAAGATGAGAATCACTAGTGCTTCTAAAACAGCACAATCAGTATCTGATGGCATTTTAGGCTACCTCTTTGATGAGGTTCTCTAAAATCCTATCTTTCATGTCACCTTCATCATTTGCTGAAGGGTAAGTGGACTAACCAACGTATGAAATATAAGATGTCAGGGGATGACTGCTGGTGCCAGGAAGGATTGCAGCCCAGCATTCCCTTGGATACTGTAAAAGTGATATCAAGGGTTCTGCTTATCCAGATGTGATTACATGTCAGAAAAGAAAGACTATTTTGAGAGAAGTATTAGATAAGTCAAAAGCAGGTTGTAGGAATTTGGAGGTTACAAAATTGTTACACAGTTGTATCTGTGGCATAGATGGATGAAACCCTGACTACAGCATAGCTGATCGATGTCTGAATAGTGGCCTGGGCAGTGGGGGAGCTAGATGTAGGAATGTAAGAGAATCAGCTGACATCTGCTGACCCACTCTGGAGGAGGGAAGTGGCATGGCCCTACTCTGTGCATTAGTCAACACCACTTATAAATAGTTAAGAGTCCTGGACCTTGTGCAGTCACTGAGAATATAGTCCTTACCAAACACCACCTAGCTGTGAAAGTGAAACTGCTGCATAAATGAAATAGAGTATATTTTACAGGGCCAGCAGTACAAGGGCACATTTCAGCAGCTGGAGGGTAGTAAGAAAGAGACAAAATAAGAAAAAAAAAAGATGTTTGCGTAAATGATAGTTTCCTGCAGCCAGTCCTTGCTCATGGGGAATAACTGATCTGTTTAAATCCCAGCAGGGCTGATGATTGGCAGGTAGTGGGAAAAAAGATGCCACAGTTATAGAATTTTTCCACAGACCTGCTGATTGATGATAGTGTTTGGGAATGAGATGAGGCTTAAACAGCCTGACATGTTTTCATTGCAAGAGAGACGCCTTAGGTGGAGGTCATGTCTACCTAAAAGAGTTTCTGAAAAACTTAAAATTGCAAATCAAAATAAAGTGGATTAAATTTTTAGAGTATTTTTTTTTTTTGCTGCTATGCATCACCCTATGGCCACCTCCTTAGTGCCCATGACTGTGGTGGGTCTGCCAGTTTCTGTTTGTCCCCTGGACTAACTCTGATATAGCTGGAGCCACTCATGGAACCTAAGGTTGTCCTGGGGATCTTGGTTGCCACTATCAACTGGGAGGATTTATTTTAGACCTTCTCAATTACTCCCCCTCCCACAGTGGCTTTTGTGATTGCCTCCAAGGAGTGGTCATACAATGGGGGTGGGTAGCTTTATCATCCTGCCTCCATTGCAGCTTAGTCAGGCCTGCCACCCTTCCCCTCCTTGGGCAACACTCCCGAATGTGACATTCCCAGCCTCAATCAGGGATTGTTGCAAGGAATGCCCACATGGCCACCTACCCCCAAGGATAAGAATGCCTATCCCTTCCCTGCTGCTCCATCAGTCACCTGAACTGCTAATTAAACCCTTGATTGCTGGGCCATAGTCAGAACTTTATCTTTCTATGTGACCAAAATGTCAAGAAAGTGTATTAAATGAGTTCTTTAACTAAAAAGTGCAGTTGGCCAATGCCTTCTGATTACTTACATAGAGCACAGCAGAAGGTTAAAAGTCTACAACAAATATATTAAGCAAAATTGTCTTAAGCTAGTTTTAAAGTAAGCCAGATCTCCTTTAAGTGTAGTGTACTAAATTGGGTAAACTGTGTAACTCTATAGAAGGTAATCAAGACTAGATACATAGGAGTATAACACTGATGCACAGGTTTGAATATAGAAAAATAATGCCTTCTTGAAGTACTTTAAAAATAGTCTGAGATATTTAGCTTAATAACCCTCATACTTGAGAACCACTTTTGGATATTGAATTATATGGAAGGTTTTGCCTTTAGGTACATAAATTGCAAACCTGTGGAAATTGTAGCTCACAGTGAACTTGTATTTAACCAAAGTGAATAGTCATATCTGACATGAAGTTGCATCCTAACCAGGATTAGCTTGCTGCATTACACACATGTCTGGCTGGGTTATCCTCTGGATTCCTGCAGCCCTGATCTGGATTAGCTCTTTGTTGCCCCACAAAATTTAGTTTATATGAATGTGCTCATGACTTTTGAGTGATTTAAGAGCAACCCTAGTCGACATACACATTATGGTTAAAAAAGTTTCAGTGTTTATTTGAGTAAATCATACATCCATACTATATTTGTGAATTTGGCCTTTGTAGAAAGAAAAAAATCACACTTTAGACAGTCTGACCTTTGACTCTGTATCTACAATAGTACTGCATCACTATTTGATAATGTCTGCCTCCATGAACACTTTCTTTGTAAGTGCGCCACTTCTGCTTCATGATTTTACCATTAGTTGTACTTAATCCCTACAACTTCAGATTTATTTATGGAATTCTCATTTTGTTAAAGTAACTGTGTATGGGTGTGTGTGTGTGTGTGTGTATATATATATATATATATATATATATATATATATATGTGTGTGTGCGTGTGTGTGTGTGTGTGTGTGTGTGTGTGTGTGTGTGTGTGTGTGTGTGTGTGTGTGTGTGTGTGTATACGTGTGTGTAATATGTATATATATATTAGCAATATCATCATATTGTCATGAATATCATGACAGTGTAAGGTAGCAGTTACTGTATGCTAAAAATGATAGTCAAAATAAAAGGTGAACAGTGATGCTATGACTAGTTAGCAATTAGCTGGTATGATTAGACAGATAGTGAATATTTGCAAACATTTTATAAGTCATAAAGAATTCCATGATTTCTGCAAATATATTTACTTGTGGTAGCATCATCCCAGATGTTGTCACTGGGATGCTTCTACAAAACAATTATATATCCACTTCGATAAATGCACAGAACTAGCTGTCCCAACCAGAACTAAATATAATGAGAAATGCATTGGAGGTCCACTGATAAAAATAAACTCTACAATAAACCAAAACAAAATTATTCCAGTGCACATCATGTCACGTGTCCCTCAGATCAAGGATAATATCAGAAAACTGACTAAAAAAATTACAATAAGGTCCACTAAAGAGGCCAATGACCTTGATTAGCATCTGAAGCCAAGGATAACTATAAATTATTTGTTAGTTATATTGTAAAGCTAATAAATAACATCTAGCACTGCTCCAAAAATGTTCTACTGGAATCACCTACTCTGACCCAGTAGACATTGCAACATACTAGCAAGCAAATTCAATGGTAATTTTAGCCCTGAGATGAAAAGCCCACTTATCTTTGAATCACTCCAACACCCCATAATCACCAAACAACATGTACTAAAGTCACTCACCAAAACCAAAACAGTTCCCTTATGAGACCTAATAGTGTACCTGGCTGTCTAATAAACAGTACTATGTATGCCTTGGTGGAACTTCTCCTTAAGCTGTTTAACCTGAATTTAGCCATGGACTTTGTCCTTGAGTTTCTATGCACAGTGCCAGTAATGCCACTCCATAAAGGTGGTCCATCACTGAGCTCAAGAATTATATTCCCATCATCTTGACAAGTCTCATCTGCAAAGCTATGGAACCCATTATAACCAGCTCAATTAACTATGACATCAAGAATCTCATCAGGCTAGACCCATGGCAGTTTTGTTTTGCCACAGGTAGATCCTGTCTACTGAATCTGGCTAAATTCTTTGGAAGGGTAACACAAGTTGTGGACAGTGGTCATACCACCCACATAGTGTAACATTGACTTGGCCAAGGCCAACTAGAGCTTTTTCCTCTTCAATGGCATATTGGAAAGGGGTAGATTTTAGAAGCATTCTGCAGGCAGTTATTTGGTCCTCTGTATATGTAAGTGTTATGACCCAAGAAAGCTACAACATCTATCTACAGTATCCGGAATCTTTAAGTATTAAACCTAATACCATTTTCCCGGTTGAACAAAACTATCCAGCGTGGACTGGGAAACCTACACCACTAGTGCACAAGCACACAGAGATTCCTAGAACTTGTCAATGCAAATGCTTTGGAAGAATTAGTCAGAATATCCACTACAGGGAAAAACATTTTGTATATAGTCCTTACTAATACTGAGGCACCATCGCTTGTGTATCTTTTGTCACTTGATAGATCTGAGCATAAAGAAATCTCCTTCAAAATAAAATTTAAACCAGAGACCTCTTCTACCCAAGGTACCTTTAGAAATTTTTCTAAGACAAACTACCTACTGCAGTCCTAAACGATACATTGGAAAGATTCAGATCTTCACCAAACCCAGTTAACTCTACTGAATATGCAGAAACATACACCATCACACTATACCGCTATGTGAATTGCTGCATAGATGCAGCTGTACCCTGTAGGAATAAGAGCAGAGTAAACCCCAGAGATTATCCCCCTTGGTGGAATCATAATATCAACAAGCTTTACAATAAAAGGAAGAGAATATTTTGACCATAAGTAAGAAGAGTAATTCCTAGTGAGATAGACCACTCATCACTGAAATAAAGGAGCTTAATAAAATCCACCAAAGCCAAGTTTAAGGCTAAAATAGCTACTGAAGCCAAAGGCAATCACAAGGCCTTATTGTAGTTATGTCTAGTCTCAGAAGCACAACACAGCATTATGCTGAACTGATTGTGAACAGTATTACCTACACTGAGGCTGAAGATATAACAAACCTACTGGCTGATAAATTCAGCTCCCCCTTCTCCCCTCCCTCTATCTCATAAAATGTACTTGAAAATGACTCACCTCCAGCTATAACATAAAACCGGGTACTTAAAGCACTATCAAAATATAAAATTACCACATCGGTGGGTCCTGACAGCATCCCTAGATGCATCATAAATAGCATGAAGCATGATTTAGCCACATGTCTAACAACACTGTTCAACCTCAAGTGAATGGAGAACGGCTACAGTCATTTCCCTGTATAATGGGAGCCCTTCCACAGACCCATAAGCCTGATTAGCCTCATATCCAAATTCATAGAAAGACATCATAGAACTAATCAATAAGGAAATAGGGAACCTTCATTACTGGACCCTACTCAACCTGGTGTACTTCTTTGAAAAGGTTACG
This sequence comes from Protopterus annectens, assembly GCF_019279795.1. Lineage (NCBI taxonomy): Eukaryota > Metazoa > Chordata > Ceratodontiformes > Protopteridae > Protopterus > Protopterus annectens. Next base: position 1,470,013,693 of record NC_056729.1, read on the forward strand.
AAAGCAATGGATGAAGGCAAAGTGGTTCACAACACATACCTTGACCTGGCCAAATCTTTTGATACAATCCCTTACTCAGGCATAGCAGAAAAGCTAAATAAACTGGGAATAAATCCCTAAGTCATCCGCTGGACTGCTAACTGGCAAACAGATTGGATGCATGAGAATAAAATAGAGGAAGCCACCTCCACAAAGAAAGGAGTCACCAGTGGAGTCACCAAAGTTTAGTGTCGGGACTTCTCATGTATGGCATGTACTTTTCTGAAGTAAAAGCCAATACCAAAGTGCTGTGGCTGACCAACTTTGCATATGACTGTAAGTGAGGAGCAGTGACTGAATCTCCAAATGACTTGGCCATTCTGCAGGAAGGTTTGTCCCAAACAAATAAGTGGTGCCAGAATCATGGACTGAAACTAAATGCCAAAAAGGCAGCATTGTATTGTTTGGGAAGTCATCTACCCTGGGGAGCTATCACATTAAAAATACGTCTCTTAGGGCCAGATTCAATAAAGCCTACACTAAGTGTACACGATATATATTCAATAAAATTCTTAGTACATTTTTTGTGCTTTCTAGTCACTCAGAAAGATTACACTAAGTGTACATGTAGTCTACACTTTGTGGTAACCTTTATGAATCCCTGTCAATATTTAAGGCTGCAAGAAAATCAGTAGGAAAACTAAAATTAGGAGGAAGAATGTGCGAGTTTCATTTGTGTTGCCTGTTCACTTAGAATGGTGTACACTTAGAGAACACTTTATTGAATCTGGCCCTTAGAGTTGACCTAGTTATTCAGGATATGGGATTTTATGTGTACAGTGACCTAATCTTTGACCAACATTATTATATACATCTGCCCTTTCAAACGTAAATACTATACTTCATCCAAACTAGTCCCTTGCTATAAAAAGGTTTCTAAATTTGTTGCCAGTAGTGCTCACGGAACCCACCACTGCCAAGCCTTAAAACAGCTAAACTAGGTTGAGCTAAACAACAACCTAATGTTTTTTTTCAAACTAGGTACTACATTTAAGCTTATATACTATCCTGAAAAATGTCCAGCATTTAAAATATACTACTGCCCTACCTCCACATAAGAGACTACTTTTCTTGTGAAAAACTATTAAGCACTAGCAAGTCAAATATCTCATCGGGGGATTCATTATACCTCTGTTATGTCTCCGAAGTGTGGAATGTCATCCACAAAAGTAAAAAAACAAAATGATTATCAAACAACCAAGCTATAAAATGAAGCTCAAGCAATACCTTAACCAGCATTGAGCATGTCTACGGTCATCACTAGGTAGAGATACTTCTGTGAACCTAGACTTCCCACCTCTCATCTGTAATCTGCTTATCTTCCAGCGCAAAAATACACCTTTCTGCTCTTCTACTAAATAGTACTTCACTCTCTTCTCCTTCTGTTTCTCATCTCCCTATGCACCCCCTTATACCCTGAATTAATAATAAGAATATGACTATAGCCTGCCTTCCACTAACACGTTAACATAACCGTCCTCTGACTCATTACTTACATCTTCTCCTGCAACTTTTATACAGCTTATTGTACCTTTCCTTTCACTACACAACCTCTAGAAGCCCTTACTAATGTATCTGCACAAAATCACATAACACTATAGCCTGGATTCATAAAGGTTACCACAATGTATACACTATGTGCACACTTTGTGTACATTTTTTGAATTCAGGAACAGCCTTACCATAATGCTTGTGCTGTCTCTTCACTCAGAAAGGTTGCACTAAGTGAAGATATAGTGTAACACTTTGTGGTAACATTTATGAAACAGGCCTTATGTTGTTTACTTCTCTTAAATTTTCTTTCCACTTTAATAATGCTTTTATTTTATAGATCTGTAAGAACTTTGTATTCCACAAAATTTGTTGTTGCACTCAAATACTCTATAATTGCTCAGATTCTATCCATACTACATTGTAAATAGCTAAATAGCATGCAACTCATGAATGTAAATATTATTTACGGTGTATATCTTTGCTGTAACTAATGTCATTTTGACTTAATACTGCAACTTTAATATAATTGTAATGTGATGGAGTTTGTAATGGAGCTTTTCTCCCTGGACTTCCGCTGAAACTTTCACAGCCAACAGAGGCAAACAAGTAAATAACTGTATCTACTGTTGTAAGAAAGTTATTTTGTATTGCACAGTTTATAAATAAATAAAATGTAACTGGATCTAGAGATGTCATTGCCTCCCTTTACTCAGCCCTCATTAGGTCAGTCATTGACTATAATACCCCCATTGGCATGTATCTGTCCAGGCAAATGCAACAAGTGGAATGCCCATAGATATACCTTACTTAAAGATACAAGGCCTAAACAACATGTCCTACATGAACCGCCTCTAAGCCTTGTCACTATACTTGGTATCCTGAACACTGCTAGGAGGTGACCTGTGTCTGGCATACAAGGCATCCTCTGACCAAATACTGTTGGACTTATTGCACATCAGCAAGTAAAATGGCATCAGGAATACTTGGTCCAAGGATCTAAACCTCTTCTACAACATCAGCAGAATGGTTTGGCAGGACAGGTAGATCCTGCAGAGGATACTGCTGCTCTGGAATAGACTCTCTGTCCATGTAAAACAAAATTCATCCCTGTCCATATTCAAGTGCAACTTGGATCTATGGATGGGTAATAAAAAATGTACCTCAGGACTGCCCCTATACTACTAATGGGCAGAGAGCAGCTCCTAAATCCTTTATCCAAATTATGGGTTTCCTTGCATTATCTATGGTATGATCCCAAGGGGTAATATATTATTACTGAGCATGGGATGGATAAGACCAATCTAAAACCAAACAGGATAGGTTAATTCAAGCACCAAAAGGGAAACTGGCTAGTCTTAAAATGGTCCACAAAGGCAGCTAGCCTAGTACTTACCTTTGAGCCTATTCCAACCTAGATTCTTTTTCTTGGGCCAGATCTCAGGTTGCTAGTACTGTTCACCAGGGGCTCCTGGATCCTTATCCTTTCTACTGGCAGCATGGATAAGCTATGGTAATCTAACCGCTAAGCTTAGGCTACTGCAGCAGTGAGAGTGATGGACAAGCAGTAGGTGCACCCTCCCTCCTCCCCCTTGTCTATTTTTCTCCACTTTTGTGTATAATTCTTTTAGGATGGTTAGCACTTTTCCTTCAGGGCTAGAAAGTCCTGAGGTTTTGGGTGTATGTGTGCAGAGTGAGACAGAGACTTTAGGAGACTGTCTGGCCATTAGATCCTTAGCAGGATATAGCACTCTTAGTTTAGGCTACTGTAGTAGTGAGGACTTCAAACATTTTCAGTTATAAGTGTAATTTACACAACTGTACTTTCCTGATTTTGCAGAATATTTTTGCCCTGTTCTTTGTAAAAGTTTTTGATGTTCTGGTAAATCACTGAGGATTACAGTTAGTCAATAATGCCAGACATTAGAGTTTTACACTTTCTAATGTTTTGAAAATGCGTGTTGATACAAAACTTGTTCTACTAATTTTGTTAAGTGAATCAGAGTCATTTTAAAAATGTTGCTGATGTTAGGTCTTTGTCCCCCCCAGCCCAATTATTTTTGACTTTCTCCAGAATTCTTGATTAAAGAAGTACAAAGGCATGATTCCACGTTTGTGTTTAAGAGGGCAGCCAATTTTCATTTGTTGCTATTTTGTATCTGTTTATTGCCTGTTGTGCAATTAAAAGGGAGTCTTGTTTGGGGAACTTCAGCATTTTTAAGGTGTTCATATTAGAAATATGTCACTTTTTAAAAAAAGTGCTAGATATTTTTCAGGAAGTTCTGCATATTCTGAGAGCCACTGATGGATTTAACTTTTAATAATCTGATGTCATGTATATATTTGATTATATTTATTGTAGAATGAACAGTGATTTCTGATGAGTAAAGGAAGAAAAGGGAAGGTACTTAGCAACGAGCTTTTAGAAATTTCCCTTCTGTTATTGGCAACAGGTGTGTGTGTGTGTGTGTGTGTGTGTGTGTGTGTGTGTGTGTGTCTGTGTGTGTGTGTGTGTGTGTGTGTGTGTGTGTGCTTGTGCGTGTGTAATATGTGACTGCTTAGTAAATAATTTTATTTGCTTGTTTATTTATATTTATTTATTTATTTATTTTGCATCCCACATGTCATCTACTCCCACAAAATAATATCTTCAGTACATTCTCCTAATCAGGCCATTCCTCCTGTGAGGGTGAGAACCAGCTCAATCTCAGTCTGTGTGAGAGCTGGACAAACTGTTAGTTCCTGGCTTGGGATTGAACCTAAATGTCTCATTCATTTCCCTGAGGATGTGGGTCAGCAAGTAGGCCCATTTTAGGAGTCTTATGAGTCCCACACCTCTAGCCATATCACATGGACTGTCAATAATAGAGCAAGGTGGGCAGTGGCCTAAATTAGACTGACATATATGTCTGGCATTCTGGCACCTCAGTATGAGCTGTTTTGGATATCTTGCAGTGTGTAGATGATCACCAGTGTGGGTCTCCTGTGTTGCTGGAAATGGCTACCTGTGTAAGTCCACCTGCCAGTGATGAGATCATAGACTCAGCAGGATGACTTTCTGCTTGTTTATATTTGTGTTTTGTGACTCCATTGTATGTGTTACCAAAGGGCACAGATGTGGTAAAGGTGTAGGCAGGCTCATGTAAGCTCATCCTACTGCAGATCTTCCACAAGTGCAGACACGTTACATTACAGTGCACATTAAACTTGGTTGCCACTTTACATGCATGTGGTACACTATGCTGGACATTTTACATACCCAACAAAGGCAGCATGGTCATGCATGTAGCATTACTCTGACTAATGTAAATTTCAATGCACATCTCTAAACCTATGTGGTGAGATGGTTTAGAAAAGACAGTTAAAGGTATAAATTGTTAGTCTTTAAACAGCAATCCTATATTTGATTACCTCAGTTTCCACTTCTATGTTGTTATAGGACTCTCAGCAAGTTAGTTAAGCAGACATTGCTCCCTGCATGCCAATGAAAAAAAGGCACTTGTGCCTAAAGGGGCTGTCTACATAAATAAATGCAGTTAAATAAACATAGGACAATCAAATGTGGTAATGTGTCTGACATGTGACGGTGCTGCTATTGGTAGCATGCTAGCAAACATTCATGTTGTTGCCATGTATTTTCTCACAAAGTGTGTTCTTTTTTGTGAAATACTGCAAACAAAGCCAAGCTATTTGCACTGACCTCAGTGTGCAGGTCTGCTGGAGGCAGTCATATCATAATAGGCAGTGTACACAATTACATTCTATGCATTTCTTACATCTCTTGTTGAACCCAAAGCTACTGTGCATATCATGGGGTGTCTATCATATTTGTCTGACCCTATATTTGTCCTTAGTCCTGTCCGTAGTTTTCTCTTTACTCTAAGGGGTAGCAACCTCAGAGGAACTATATTCAGAGACTGGGGTAGGGTGGGGAGATAGATTGCAGCAAACCCCCATTTTCCATTTTTAGTTTGTTTTTAATTATCAGAGTTATGCAAAACTGCTGTTTTTATCATTTTACCTTCATTTTTGATAAGATGCCACAGCATACAGTTTATATTTAACAGTATTTCTTATAGCATTTATATAACTGCATTACAGCTTATTGCACATTTCCGTATTTGGTTTATATAATGTAGCTGGTTACTCAATAATCACTTATCTATTGCTGTGGGAGGCTTGTGTTTCACCTGAAACTACATGTCATCCAGGGGTTCTTACTGTCACCTGGATATGGCAGGCTTGTGGCAGAGTTCATTTTTTCTTCTCTTTCAGGATGGAGACATCTTCCTCTAGCCAAATAGGCATGGTATTTGTTGCTGTGTGAGATGAAAGAACTATGCTACGTATATGCTCCTAGCAGATCTTAACTGTAAGACTGTGACAGCTAATATGGTGACCAAGGTAATGTCCATCCAGCCACCCATCCATCCATTCATCCATCAATCCACCACTTGTCTAGGTGAGGGACACAATATTTCCAAGCTGAGCAGGTAGGTCAGACTTTCCTACTCCATTGCAAGTCTCCATCTCATCCTGGTGAATCTCCAAACATTCCAAGGCAATCTAGAAATATAATCCCTCAAAGTGCACTTTGAGTCTATCCCCAAGGCCTCATCACAGTGCAGCATACTGGGTACTCCTTCTGTAGGAAGCATCAAGGAAACATCCTTACAAGATATCTAGACCACCTTAACTACTTAATTTCAGTCCAGAAGAACAACAGTTATGCACTGAATCCCTCCTGCATTGCTGAGTTCCACCTGAACAGGTCATCACAGCTATGGTAATATTCTTTGTATGACAGATGCCGGCCTGCAGTAGAGTTCATTTCACTCACCTCTTCCCACAATTTTAGGATGAAGAAAAAGACTTCCTGGCCAAATATTTGTGGCCTATGCTGTTGTGTGAGATGAAAGAACTATGCTGTCTGAAGTTATCCCCATCTATGAGCATACTCATTTTATCCGGTTATGCCTGGTGAGCATATGAGCTTAAGAGAAATAACTGGTGGAAATATATATATAGAAAATCTGTATGTACACTTAGCAGATTGTAGCAGTGTGGCTGTAACAGCTAAAATGGTGACCAAGGCAATGGTCAACCATCCATCCATCCATCCATCCATCCATCCATCCATCCATCCATCCATCCATCCACTGCTTCTCTTGACGAGGGACACAATATCACCAAGCTGAGCAAACAAATCAGAGTTGCCTATTGCATTGAGAGTCTCTTTCTCATCATGGAGAATCTACAAAAATTCCCAGGTAATCTAAGAAGTATAATCCCTCCAAATGTATTTTGGGTTTATCCCACGGCCTCATCTTAAGGGAACATACTGGGTAAACCACCTGTGAAAGGTATCAAGGAAACATCCTTACAAGATGTCCAGATCACCTTAACTGCCTTATCTCATCCCAGAGAAACTTTGGTTATACACTGAATGCCTGTTACATTGCTGAGTTCCTCAGCCACCCTGTGCTGCTTATATCCATGCTCTCTTCCTTTCAGTTATAACCCATAGCTCATGACCATAAGTGAGAATGGAGACACAGACATAGCCAGTAAATAGAAAGCTTCATCTTAGGAACCACTTTTCTTTGTACAACCATAATCCAATGCAGCACTGTTCCCACTGAACTAATCCACTAGTCCTTCTCCTGATCACTGATACCCACACATTAGAACAAGACTCCCAAGGCACTTGAGCTCCTCCACTTGAAACAGCTGGTTGCTATCATGTGAGGAGTTCTGGAAAAGAACCATGATCTTTAATTTAGAGGTGCTTAATTTCTGTCATTTCCATTTCCAGGATTTCCAAAGCAGTGTGTAAGAAACAAATCCAATGTGTTTCTTAATGTGTAACATGGCATCACTTGATGGACATGCACTGATTAGCTTTCACTAAACATAAATATCTTGAAGCTGTATGTACAGTGTTATCAAGCAGTGCTTTATTGTCTTTTGACTTTTATATGAATATTTCTTCTTGCATTTACAATCACATATATAAAAAAAAAATGTATTCACATACTAATTATATAAAACTCAGTTACCCATGCTTTCCAAAGCAGCCATATTATTGGTATTGCTGAATAATTTTTTTCCTCCAAATTATGAGTTAGTGTTCCTGATTTGCTGTGTGCTTATGAAGTCAGATACAACTTTTCTTTTCATAACTCTGAGAGACATGGATACCTTCATATTGGCTATTGTTGTGACTATTACAGTTTGTATTTTACATAAGATGCAGCTATTAGGAGTGCTCCTGTGATTCTTGGGTCCTATACTGCTGTACATTTTGTATCTCTTAGATGACGCTGATGTTATGGTGTTGTTGCAGGATGATTATGCCACTATAATGCTCTGTGTTGCTTATTTTCTATTGCCAGAGTGAACAATGCATAGTCAGAATATGATGACGTTTCTGATATACCCTGATATATGCTATATCCTTACTGTTGTTCCCCGGCCTGGATCCAAAACTAGACAAACTAGGCAGCAGCCAGATGCTGGATGGAGGCCTGGCCACAAAAACATTAAAAAAAATGTTTTCCTGATTTGTTCAACATTACATTACAAAATATTTCCATACTGTTTCCTTGCCTTGACATCAATATCATGTTGTGCTGCTTTATGAGTATGGATACCTTCAGCAAGTGAATAAGCACACACATACAGTGATCTCATACCTATTTTGGCACAAGATTTAAAAAGTTCACAGCAGGCAAGGTGCAGTGTTACTGGAGATGGCAGCTGCAGAATTAGATGGAATTTTAATTCTTTGTTTAGTATACAGGCCTCATGGAATTTCCTTGTGCAGCAGCAGAACAAGTAAACAGGCTTTTCTTGCAGCAACAGAGATGGAACAAGTAAGTGAATAGGCTTTTCTTGGAGCATTAATGGAACAAACGAGTGTTAGCAGACATGAAATTTCACAAGCGAGTGTTAACACAGATGGAATTTCACAAATGGGTACATGATATTAGAAGGGGTGTGTGTGTGTGTGTGTGTGCATGTGTGTGCGTGTGTGCGTGCGTGTGTGTGTGTGTGTGTTAGAGGGCAATTTAGTTAAGCGACTTGCTCATACTCAAACCATGTACCTTGGCTACAGCAGCCAAGAGCCTTAATCGTCTACAACTGACAAACTTCCATTAACCTTTGCCTTTGATAAATCACTGAAGACTTTAGTGAGTCAATGTCAGTCATTACAGTTTCACATTTTTTTTGTGTTTCACAATATACCTGTTCTGATAACTTTTTAAGTGATTTAAAGTATTCTGCTTTTATTTGGCTCCATCTTACAGAACATCTCTGATTTTAGCCTTATATTTATGTTGTGTCCTGGAGTAATTCACTTAACCAGACAGTACTTTGGGGCAAATGGAAATCTGGGCTAGAATCCCCACTAGTCTCCCACACTGCAAGCCTAGTAACTAGTACGTATGAGCCAAAGTAGTTATACTCAGGGATTCAATAATGCCTACACTAAGTGCTCACCATTCTGAGTGAACAGACAACACTGACATAACTCACACCTTCTTTCTCCTAATTTTAGTTTTCCTACTGATATGTTTGCAGCTTTAAACATTGACAGGGATTCATAAAGGTTACCACAAAGTGTAGACTACATGTACATTTAGTGTAATCTTTCTGAGTGACTAGAAAGCACAAAACATTTGATGAGAATGCTCTTGAATACATATCATGTACACAGTGTACACTTAGTGTAGGCTTTATTGAATCTGTGTAAAGGAAGGAAATTGATTGTAATAAACAGGAGCATTATCATATGAGCCACTTTCTTTATATGTGATCCTTGGTTTCCTTAATGCTGACAGTGTTTATTATTTAGCTGCAAATAAATTGAACAGCGTGGCGTCTATAAGTTTAATGTAAATATTTTAATTATGAATACATTTTTAATTTAGCTTGTTTTTGTAGGCATACAGGTATGAAATGCACTGTATTTGGTTTACAACAATTTGTCTAGCACTTAATAAAGATGACATAGGTTATGAGCTGTTAAAGAGCTGTTTTGTGCATGACTCTCCCAAGTCACTTTACCAGACATTACTCCTGTCTGCTCTTGAAAAGGGACATATGTCTAGTGGGCTGTCCCAGGCTGTTAGCAAAAGGGTTTACATTATAAATTTGTATTTTGAATTCCTCCTCCCCTCATACAGCTTTTAATTAGTACATCACTATATGTTATTTGAGTATGAATCCCAGCATGTCTGTTGCAGTTTAATGAAATGCCAGTGCATTTTTACTAAATGTGTTTCAAAGGAAGTGAAGTTTACTGTTTCAAACGCTGTCTACTTTCAATGTGAGAATGTTTTGTTTTGTTTTGTTTTGTTTAGAAAATGTCAGTCAGTTTTTCTATCTGTAACATTTGAAATAATAAGTTTAAATGAGATCCAAATCTCTGTGATAATTGTAAAAGAAAAGCAAAATAGAATGCACACTGACAGGTTTTAATACTGTTTATAGTAACCGGGGATTCAGCCATGTAATGGGGTATTGGTGTGGCTGGCAGCGACCTGATTCATTATCCTGCATAGGGCTTCATTTGTCTATGATTCAACTCTATTCACTCTAGAGGTGTATGCTGCAACAATACAGCATCATTATCCATTCAAGTAGGTCAGACCACTACTGAATGATATAAGAACAAATAAGCTACTCTTGATGACAGGGAAGACATAGGGAGGTCAAAAATAAGATGTAGATGTCCTGCAAGCATCTAAGACTCCTCCCTCAAAGAAACAGCATGTTGTATACAGTAAGATTTCAGATTTTTGTATGGCTTGTTGGGTGTTGAACAAAAGCTGTTGCATCATTTATACTGTCTGTGATTGTTTTTGCTTTATAAATTGCACTAAAGAATGAATTAATGCATTAGTAGGCCTAGGTTGTGTAATGTTGTCTAACCATATTGCGTTTTAGTCATACATTTTTGTAGTACTTTAAAGCTTCAAATGAAGAGTATACTCATAACTGATGTAGACAGCATGAAGAGTATACTTGTAACTAATGTAGACAGGTAAAAGTATAAACCCCACGAAACAGCCTATACATACTGTCATGTAAGCATATGCAGTATGTAGCTGAGGGAATATGGTCAAATTTTATTAAAACAGATGTATAGCAAAGTAATACCCTCCCTTGCGTTTACAACACTGGGCGCCCCTTCAGTTTCCCTACCTACACAGTTATCAACCATGTAGATTCAGGGCTGTCAGCACAATGAATATGCAAATGAGGTCAAAACTCATTAGTATTGTTGAAGTGCAAAAAAGTGTAAACATGTAAGGATGTTTACTTCATGCAGGCATTTCCACAGTGTTTGTTTTCAATGGATGGCAACAGTGAATGATGACATCAGAAGGTGTGTCAGGTTTTACTTACAGAGGTGTACATGTAGGTCTGTGAAGGGTGAAAGTGCATGTTAGCAGTGCACAGTATACAAGTTCTGTTTCAGCCTCTTTATTTTTTGTTAAAATGTGTTATCTCTGTCTGCTTTAAATTATTTTTAATTATTTTTGTCATTGTTTGCATGATGTGGCACCTAGTGCAATCATGGGAAATGGAGGAATGAATGGCAAGTTGCTCTATGCTTGACATGGAACTATTCCTCTGGCAGCACATGTATGTGTAGAGATAGAATACAGATGGTTCTGGGTTCTAATACAGGGTGTACAAACTTTAAATGACTTTTTTGTGCTTCATGTTTGCATGATACCACTGGAGCAGAAGACAGTAAGGTACATTATCGCAACCAGATTTTGAGATGTAGTGTATTTTCCGCCTTTAGTTTAAATTTTAGAAAAGACAGTGTATTAGGGAGGGGTAGTGTGTTTAAAAGTATGCTGGGATATTGGTGGGGTTTTTTTTATGTTTTTATGGGTAAATTTTTTGGATAGGTGCGTAGTGTGCTGAAACCGTTGAACGTTACGTTGGTACGTATATTTATATGCGAACTTTGAAGGTGCTTTCCATTTAAGAGCTGTCGTCTGAAGGAGATGGTCGCATTGGACTTATCGAAGGATTTTTACCAATTTTGGCTGTCATTGGAAGGTGTTCGTATCGGAAGGAGTTATCGAAGGATTTGGGGATCGTTCAAGGTGCTTTTCCTTTTGGATGTATCGTTGGAAGGTGGTGTTCATTTTGGAGCTATCGAAGGAGTTGGGAAACTATCGTTTGAACTTTGTTTGTGGTTTTTTGGATATATCGTTGGGACAATCTGTGTTTTTGGACTTTGGGAGCTATCGTTTGAACTTCGTTTGGTTAAAAAGGATTTTTGGATTTATCGTTGGGGCAGTCAATGGTATTTTTTAATTTGGACTTATTGAAGGACTTTGGGAGCTATTATTTGAACTTAGTTTGGTTGCAAAAGACTTTTGGAGCTATCGTTGGGGTTATCGAAAGAGATTTTGGTTTGGGATTTATCGTTGGATGTGTTACACATGTGGAGATTTATTTTTCAGCTGTATTTTCCTTTATTCAGTTCTCGGATTACTTAAAAAAAAAAGAAGAAAATGGAGACAAGGTAAGTGATTGAGAAAAAGTATTTAATGGTTAAACTGTATTTATTATATGGTACATATGCAATTTAATATAAGTAAATTCAGAGTACTGCTTTGCTTCTTTCTTGGTTGTAATGTATATTCGGTATATTCGAATGTCATTAATTTTCATAGCTGTTAGGGCTCTACTGTTTAATATTGTTAATTGTGGATTCTTCAGTTGGCTGTTGTTATATTGGTTGTCAGTGTAGATAGTTCAGAAGATGTGAATTGTTCACTGGGTGTTGTTTTGTTTTTTACTGTCGAGAGCTTAGAAGTAGTTGGCTGGTTAATTGGTGTGGTACTTGTTGGTATGGATTTTCTGTTTTTTTTTGTGGAGGAAAGTTGTTAGCGATGGCTTTTAATAGTTCTTCAAAGCAGTCTTTTGAATGTGATAGTTTTCATGCCACATATATTCAACAAGATAGGAATGTAGATGGTGACATGCAGTTCCTCGCTGTTTCTTGTTTCTCCACTTTACTGAGCCCCACATTCTTTCTATATGTTGTGTATGCACTCCAGTGTCAGGGTCAACAAAATTGAAGCTGTGATTAACTTTGTCATGGCTGAAGCCAGCTTTTTCTAGCTGTTTTGTTTGGTATGCTTTCCATGAGTCTGAGTATATAATGCTACCTTATTTGATGTTTTTTTGTATTTGGTTAAACAATGTAGAGGCAGTTCTATCAGGCACTTTTACTACAAACGTTTCTTTCATTTCCCTACAGATCCCTCCGAAAATCCACTGTTGAGGTTTGATACGACCGCTGTTATTTTTTGGCCGAGCAAATAAACTTTCTTCGATTTCCACTATATGCCCTGGCCCTACGATCATTTTTTTCTCTTGTTTTTCCAACTCCATGGTACATACATCCCTTAAATAATTACTCCAGTCGATAACTGTTTTGTCAGCCATATCCAATTCTTCATGACAGAAATTAATGCTAGTTAACTGCTTACACCAACAGTATATAAAACGTACAGCAGTTATAAAATAAATTCTACTTCCTTCAAAAAAGTTACCTTCCCGAACTCCTATATGCTGGTAGCATTTAGCAGAGTTGCATTTCCAAAATATTTATTTTCCATAGTATAATTTCATTTCATGTCCTGAACTGCATTCCTTAAAACTGTGTATAATTCCATACTGTTGAAATAACTGAATTGCCTCCTTATCTGTCTTAGGTAAATCCCACAATCGCATTTTTCACAAAACTATGATTACAGAAATCTACTTAGACGGTTAATAACTATATGCCTTTTCAATAACCTGCTGACTAGAGCTTTGACAACTTTTGTATAGCACAAGAAATGGAACACATAGAGAGATGCTTTACTGACATGCGTAAATAGCGATAAAAAAGGGTCAAGCTATTTTAAAATGTTCTTTATTTAGTGTTTTCAAGTTTAAATAGTACTATAAATTAAAACTTTTATAGAAAAGATGTTATTTAGTTTTAATACCATTAATTCCATTTATTTAAGGAAAACACAAGTGAATACTTTTAGCTTGAAAATCTGGTTGCGATAATACATAAGTACCGACAGTAATAACAATATTGCCTGTGTTTACCTTATTTACTCATAGTGATGGCAGGGGTGAGGAGGTGTGCATCACACACTAATGAGCAACAGTGGAGTTAACACACTCAGTTAAGCAGCAGTTGTGTGTTATATGTGCTAATTACAGCATAAGCAGGGCAGGTGACTTGCTGCCTGTTGGAGCTATTCAACAAGCTATAAAGCATCATTGTAGCCTCCATATTTTTTTTCTGAATACTTCAATACCACTGGAATAGAGACAAGGAAATTTTAAAGGGACACAATACTAGGGGCTGCTGCAACTTTGCTCCATATGTATGTACTAGAGGCTGAAGCCAATGCTGCTGGTGTTGGTGACAAGGGGCCTAGACTGGAAAGGAGAAGAGTGTTCAGGCCCAGGGTAACTTTTCAGATGCTACATGACCTGGAGATTGTAGAGTCCTACAGGCTGGACAGAGACACCTTACAAGAACTCTGTGAGCTCTGCCGCCCTCAGTTCAGAGCCAGAACCAATCGAGAAGAACCCATCCCAGTGAAAACTAAGCTATGTGTAGCCCTTAGAATATTAGCTACAGGTACCTTTCAAAGACCAACTGGGGACATAATGGGTGTGTTACAGGCATCAGCATCCAGGATCCTCCAAAATTCCTGGATGCTATGCTCATACATGCCATTGAGCACATATGTTTTCTCCATATTTCTGAGGAGAGGGCCAGCAATATGCAACATTTCTGCCAGGTAGCCCACTACTCTGAAGTAATGGGTGCCATAGGTTGCACTCATGTACATATTAAGGCACCATCTGGTGAGCAGGGAAGGATCTACATTAACTGCAAGGAATACCACTCCAACTGCCAAGTCATGTGTAATGCCCAGGGAATTATCTTGAATGTGTGTGCAGGCAACCCTGGCAGTTATCATGGCTCCCATATCTAACACACATCACAGCTATACCAGATATTTGCTAGGGGGGAACATACCACAGGGCCATTTACTGGGGGCTGCTGGCTGTGCACTGGAACTATGGTTGATGACACCCATCAGAAGTGCACACATGCCCATAGAGAAATACCATAATGAGGCACATGCAAAAACTAGAAACATAATAGAGTGTGTTTGGGTTTCAGAAGTCACAGTTCCAGTGCCTAGATATATCCGGTGGAGCCTTGCAGTATAATCCATGCACATGTACACAAATCTTCACAGTATGTGCTATGATACACAATCTGATCCTGTAGAAACAGCTCCAGCAGGATCAGAAAGGGGAAGGGACACACATATACCCAACAGCACCTAGGTTACCACAGCCACAGTCAGAGGAGGACTTGGAGGGGGAACCACTAGCTGTTGTGGCTGGAGGCAGACGTGGGCATGCTCAATATGTCCTTGTTTTGGCTAAGAGACAATGCATGTCACGTTCATTGACCACCTAGGTGCCTAATCCTTTTTCCTACTCACATACATATAGTAAGGTTGATGCCAGGTAATTCTCACAATCTTTACCTCCCCCTGTATTGGATGTATACAGCTTGCATCAGACAGAGTCAGCCCTGAACTAAAACTGTGTCACCCTCTGCATTTGCAAGGTAAGTCCTGAACCTAGAATATATTCTTTGATAATATTATGGTATATCCTTGTAATTCTTAAATTGGTACAGTAATCATGTAAATATTATTGGATTTCTACAGCTACCTTAACATGTGACAGCAGAGCAATAATTTTACTTACATGTTCCCATTAGTAAGTTTTAGGCCTCAGGCATCAAAGATTTACACAGTCATTCCTCTTAAAAGTACTGATTATCAGTGTATGCCCTCAGTTTAGCACCATACTTTGTACTGGTAAATCATTAAAGAGAGAAGTTAGAAAGTAATGACACACATTGTGGTTTATGACTTCACAAAGATCAAACAACAGACAGGATGCAGAACAAGAAGAGTAACAAGAGCATCATACCCTTGTTTGTGCCATAGCAGTACCTCACCTTTTCTCCCCACCAAAAGAACAGGCTTTGCTTGTTTGTGACATAAGAGCAACTGAGCTTTGTCCCCCCAAAAGAGCAGTGTACCCTTGTTTGTACATAACAGTAACTCACCTATGCTACCCCAAAAGAACAGTATATGGATGAGTGTGCCATCCAACCTGGCCTTCAGTTGTTGGCAACTGCATATCGTATAACTCCCTCAGTTAATATCCTCACACAATTTAAGGCCAGGGATATTGAATGGCTTACACACTGTATGTCTCACACTACTGGTCAGATAAGTGATGAATTACCAAAAAACACAGAAATGTAAGACATGGCTGTATATTTTCAAGCATAATCATAGCGGGCTGTATGCTCAGTAAGTGCACTACGTCCAAATATAATAATGATAATGAAATGTACAAGTAATAGCTGATGGTTTGATAGCAGTGTACATTCTGTTGTAGATGATTGTGTGAAGAATGGTTTCAGTCCTTTGCTGCAAAGCTGTTTCTGTAACAAAGAGGAATAAGGCATCCATCCTGTTTTCTGAAGATGCACTGGTGTGAGAGTTCAAATCCTGAGCTATGTAGAAATATCTCATATGTGCTATCATGTTCTACTGTGTATGTCATGTATTGGTTTGGTTTTCCTAATTTCACGTAGTTCTCTTTTTTTTTCTCCAATTTTTTATCCCTATTACTATACTGAACAACAAATACATTACAGGTTTGGCTGTGCTCATTTGGTTTGCTTGAAGTGTCACATTGTGGAAATAGGACAAACTAGACCACCTAGGAAGCAGCACAGCCACAAATATAAACCAGATATATTCAATTAATACTCCTGGGCAACGCAAAAAACAGGCCTGGAGTACAGATGAAACTATCAGACATTTGCAGTGTAGCCCATGTTTGCGCACTACTCACCTGTGTGCAAACAAGTGTATGTCTCATACATGTACACTTTGTTTACCATCTCGCAAACCAGCTGCTAGCTGTGCTATGGGACTGTATTTATCTTGCTTCACTACTGGTGTTTATTCTCCATTTCCTTTGTCTGACACCAAACTACAAGTAGAAACATTGCAAACCAAGGGTCTGATCTAATTATACATCATATATTTACAATAAATTAGTATGCTGTCACCCCCCCCCCCCCCACACACACACACCATCAAGCACTACAACACTGGGGTTTCAGTACTTTCTCCACACATATATCAACTGCACTACAAAGTGTAATATATAATTTTGTGTGCTCCGTCATGGACAGGGCCATTTGGTGGTGTCACAACCTCACTCTGCTAAACACAAACATCTAACTATGCTCAATAAGGGTACTTGTGTTGCTACACAGCTAGGCTTCTAAACAGCCTAGTGCTATTAGTGCTATCAGGCTACTAGCCTCATATAGTGCTATGAAGCTATGTGCCTAGGCAGGTATAACTTCCCATGCCACTCAATGTATGTTTAGGGCTATCATGGAGGCACAGGCACATTCCCATAGATGCTCCAGACAAATACTCAGGATTGTGAATGTGGCACAGTCTGACGTGCATGAATGCCTCCAACATTTTGCTGATTCACTGGATTGGATGAATGACACAATGGAAAGAGGGGTTTCTGCAATGGACTGAGGGGTGTCTGTCATGGAACGAGCAGCATCTGTGATGGAATGTCTGCTGGGAGGGGAACTGCATCCTCATGGGTGTAGGTCAGCCACATCATCTGCTGTCAACCAATGTGGCCATATCAGATCACGCTTCCATAGTGGCAGTACTTCCATGTTACATCAGTGACTGTGCTGTCCACATACAGACATGGCAGGCCATGGTGTTATAGTCCTGGAAGTTCCTGTGAAGAGACCTCATCCAGCAGACAGCAGTCATATTCAGGTAGAAGCACTACATCTGAATATGGGGCTGGACATCACCGTGCCAGTGCAACTCTTGGCAGAGACAGTTCTCATGGTCTGGAATAGCAACAATGAACTGTCACCTCTACCATGCATGTCTCACACCTGTCCAACACAACATGATGTAGAGCTAGCACCAGCTTGGCTGTATTCATGAATACACTCACACACCAAATTCACCATTAGGAGCCCTGCAGACACACACACACACACAACAGTTATTCATTTTCTCTATTTCCTCATTTGCTGTTTTGTCTAAATGTCTGCCTTCTTACTCACACACACTCAACATCCTTTTATATCAGCCTGGGTATCCTGCCCCCCAACACCCTGTGCAAATGCTGATAACTGTGCCATTTCCCTGTGTTCTACCTTTCTGATTCAGGGATACAAATTCTGTGTCTGCTGCTCAGGATGCATAGCTAACTTAGTGCTTACTATATCTGCATTTGTGTTGGAGAACTGTTTATTGTACCTGTGACTTATACTGGCCTTGGAAATGTACAGAGTTGAGGGCATCCAAATGTCACAACTTTATAGTGAATGCTGTTAGAAGGGCTGTAAATTCAGAAACCACAATATGTATTATCCCTTTGTAACTTCTTTCTGTAATGACCACCACACAACACCCTGTTCAAGTGATGATAACAGTGCCATATCTCTGCTTGTTATGTTTTGGATTCAGGCAGATAAAAGCTTGGTGTCTGATGGTCAGGGTGCAGAGTTAACTTACTGCTTAGTATATCTGCATGTTGTGGTGTTTAACTGGTCATTGTACCTTTAACTTATAATAGCCTTGGAAAGTTTGACAGCTGATAACATCAATATGTCAGAACATTATCCCTTGTGAGGGCTGTAAAGTAAGAAACTGCAATGTGTATTATTGCTTTCTAACATATCTCTTTCAGGATTTTCCAGTCCAAACATATGGTGCACATCACAGGTCACACCATGATATTCAGAGCTTAGGATTATATGAAAGCATGGCATTTGCTTTTCCCTTTCTTTAGTTTTCTTCATTTAAAGTTTTGTGTGGTGCACCAAGTAGAGCAAACACTGGAAGTGGAGAACTGGTGCACCATGTCTGCATGATGGTAAGCATCATGCAACATTTTCAAACACTGTGCACTCACCCAGTAAGCACACGATAACTGGAATTGGTGTCAAAGCATCAAAATACAAAATACAGTTGCCAGGAAAATCTCATTCTACATTGGGCTTGATCTCTAATCATCATGTCTGGTCCTTGTGGGGAGGGAGAGTGCTTCTAAGCTCAGTTCTGTCCTGCAGGATAGGCCACTGATTCCATCCAGGAGTAGTGGAGGAGGTGATGATTTTATCAACGGTGATGAACTGCCAGGGTTGGTGTGTAGGACTGTGCACCACACTGTTGGTGCACACCTATACCTGATGGAGACACTGCTCTTCATCATTGTACTCAATAACACAAGAAGGAGATGCAGACATCAGGCACTGCAGCCATCAGCACAGTGAGGCGACAGTGGTGACAGTCCAGTGGGTTGTGGCACCTGTCCCACAAAAAAAATTTGTCCCATACATAGCTCTCCATTTCATACACATGTCTACCTGACACACTTGATTTGGTCTAATTGACTATACAACAGGTGCCCATTTTTATGAGAGAGAGAGAAAGAGAGAGAGAGAGAGAAATGTTGAGGAAGGGATGTAGGTATGTCTGGGTCAGGTAAGTTGGATAGGTCAGGATGCAGACCAGTAGGACATACAATACAAGACACACGGATGGTGAAGAACACAGGAGGTAGGTGAACACCATGGTGGGGGTGAGGGTGGGAACATCAAGGACCCTTGGACGTCACCTGGGTGACAGTGAGAATTGAGTCCTCACCCACTAACCTATCATCACAGTCACCTGACCATGCTGCTGGCTGCAGTGCCTGATGTTTGTGTCTCCTTTTGGTATGTTGTAGAAGGGTGGAGAGCAGGTGTTCCATCCAACCTAGACATGCAACAATATTGTGGTACACAATCTTATGCACCAACCCTGGCATTTCATCATAGGTGATAAATTCACTGGCCTATCCTGTGGAGCAGAACTACCTAATGGCCCAGGTAGTGCAGGGGCAGCAGAGGGAGTGCTGCCAGGTTGCATCCCAGACATGAGGTTTTCCCACCAATTGCACTTTATATCCTGATGCTTTGTCACCAATTCCAGTTATTGCATGCATACTGGGCATGCACACAGTGTTTGAAAATGTTGTGTAATGCTTACCATCTTGCAAACATGGGGTGCAGGTTCTCCACTTCCAGTGTTTGCACTATGTGGTGCATTGAGCAAACAGTGGCCAAAAAATTGAAATGCAGAAAACTAAAGAAAGGGAAAAGCAAATGCTGTGCTGTCATATGATCCTTGGGCAGAATCAGTGCTATCTGTGCCATAGCTCTCAGCCTTCCATCTCTAAAATGAGGAACAGTAGCCCTCATAATGTGGAACAAATGGACAAAATGTGGAAAAAATACTAGTGGCTTGCTAACATCTGCAACTAGGAAGGTTATATGATGGTTAAAATGTGCTGGTTTTACTTACATAAAAGATCTTGTAATGACTTACTGTGATTCATTACTATTTACCCTAGATATCAGTAAGAAACTTCTTAACACTTGATGCGTGACAAACCCTTTCAATGTGGAATTTTGTGCAACATGAACTTTTTAAGACCCTAAATGAGGTATGTTCCTCGTAATGAGTTACACTTGAAAGGTATGATATGTGTAGCCCTGGTGGTCATTGTGGCATTGTGTGCAAGTTCATGCACTGGAGCTGCTTGGACTTACACAGAATTGCTATCTGTGTTTGCTTGCAAGCTTTTATGGCCATCAACCTTATACAGATAGGCTATCCAGTTTCACCAAAGAGGCTTTGCAGCCAGCAACACTGCTGTGAGCTGCGAAACCTTACTGAGACCTGCCATGCCTTATTAATATGCATTGCACAATGAGCAATATCATGTCCATGGTAACACTCCATGTAGGCTCTGCATGAAGTCTACATGGACTTTATTGAATCATGGGATCAGAGAAATCCCCTTACTCTGAGGTAAAGGAGTCTCAGAGTTACTATGTATAAGCGGTAGGTGTGTTGAGATCACAACCTCCCATGGAGGTGTAGGTCTGGTGGCTTTGCCTCACTGTAAAGACTGCTTTTTGAGGTTTACAGTGAGCTGTGATTTTGTGGTGGTGATATTTGTTCATATATCAGCATTTACACCTTTTAGTGTTTAACACATATTTGTTATACAGCCATTACACTAACATATAGATAGTTGCATTACATCTTGCAGGGGAATTGCATGATAGTTCCTGAACAGGATTAGGAGGGCCAAAAGAAGCTCTACAGACTCATGGTTCTAGGTGTACTAAATCAGAAGTGGACAGTGACAGTCTGTAAATAAGCATACAGACCAAAATGAATGATATGGGTATCCAATGCCTCATTTTAAAACACTTCATGTACTGCTTCACAATGGCATATAAATAAATTGAATAAATTACAAACTGTCAAACACACATCAGAATATACAACATGTTGCATACACTCCCAGGAAAACTCAAACCATTAAAAACAGAACTATGCTTTACTCCACTTTCTTGGGTGGCATAAGCCAGGGAACCTTGTTGGCTAGGCTTACGTAGGCCCTTGGGCCGATAGCCTAGCACCTACCTACCTATGAACCTATGAATCAATGTATAACACCAAAAAGGAATATAATTTAATATCAAACTTTAAAATATGAAGTAACACATCATATGATGACTGATTTTCTGCAGTGTATGGCAGAGCATTCCCTCTGTCAACATACACCTTCTGTGGTGGAGTTAAATAAGCACTTAATAACAGTTTTTTTAAAATAAAGATCTTCCATCTAATGTTGCTTCTGAACACATTACAGAACATAAGCCTGGAACACTTCTAAGAAAAAGACATCATACACAACAATGTTACCCTTTAACTCCTTACATCCGAATGGTGCCTCCAGGTGCATCTGCAGTTAACTCCTACTGATGCCTGTAGACGTCAAATGTTGCTTGTTATATTTCCATCAATAATTCTAAAAACATGCTATGTACAAAGTTTTAAAAATGTTCTTAAAGGACAACAATGGGATATTAAAGCATATTGCTCAACCTGATGTCTCTTTTAGTCCCTGTTTGTTGATACAGCTTCTAAAAAGCACACATGCAGCTTTAAAAACTAATCCACTCAACTGTTTTCCCTGTTAGGCTTCCTACCTTTCCATACAGTTTTACTTTCACTTTGAAAACCAAGTTGAAACACCTCTAGCTGGCTCTGAAATGATGATGTCACATCTGCCAGAGCCCTTGCTCTAGCTACCGGGACGTTTCCTCCCCCAAAGTGATGTAATTCCGCCTGATTTGCATGCTGTATAGAAGTGCCAGTGGACCTCCCACATTGTTATGTCACAGCTGCCTTGCCCAGCCCACTCTTAACCTAGCAAAAATGTCAAACTATAATCTCACTTTTCTGAACAGCCTTACCGATATGTGACAAAGTACAGGCAGAAGCACAGTAGCAGCTGCAAAAACTAAGAGCATAAATTTGCAGTGACCATGCATAGACATTAATTGCATGTTTTTACATAAGAAACAGATGTCTGTCACAATTAATCGGCAACACTACATCAGATTACAAGAAGTATGCAATACCGTAATTTTCTTAAATCACCACTTAAAAAAAACATGTGGGTGCTGTCATGCAAGTCTGTGAAATATTTCATGTTTATAGTGCATCATTTGTTAGCTATTTAACCAAACAGGAAGGAAAAATAAGTGGGAGTTTGATGCTTTGCAAAATAGTGATTATTCCCAGTACTTTGGAGCTTGGTACTAAATTTGATAGGAGGAGTGCAACAAAAAAGTCTCCCACTGTAAGGAAGGAAAGGCTGACAAAAAAAAAACAGTACATTAGTTTGGTCACCTGCTGTGAGCTGTTAATCACATGCAGATAATGGGTCAAATTACCCTTAGCTTTTTGACAGCCAGGGAAGGTAGGTGTGAAGAGGGAGGGGAGATACCTTGAAGAACTAGATGTCAGCCTTCACAAAAGAAATCAAGTTAACATTTCTAAGAAGAAAGAGCAATAAAATGCACTTTTCAGTTCTGCTGTAGCATTTGCACTGCTTGTGTTTGAAGTAGTCATTGAAAAAGGATAACATTTTAACCAAATGTAGGTGACTATAACACAGCAGTGAATGCCTGTAAAATCAGTGCACTGACAGGAGCGTTAGAGAAAATGTGGCAGATCTGATGCAATTTTTTGGAGAAAAACAATGCATTCTGGGATACTTAGAGGCAGACTAAACAGTCAGAATTATTTCAAGATGCCAGACCCCATGAGGTCAGAGTCAGAAAATGTGTATAAAAATATCTAAAATGCTCAAAATAGTCCCAGAGTGGTGTTCAAATGTAGGAAACGCCAAACCATGATGAAATAAACATTTTTTTTAAGTCTATGGGTGCGGATGTCCTTTAAAGCCTACACAATAGCAAACTCAACTGCATTATTATTTTACATCTGTCTAGTGCAGGTAAATAGATATTAACTGTTGTTTTTTATGATGTAAATTTATATACATATACTTTTCAATTTTGTCTAAATATCTCAACAACTAAGTAACACAGACAGAACTCCTTTGTCTCATATGAATGCTCTCAGCTAGATGAATAAAATGTTGCTGACAGTATGTGTGTAACTTGAGTGGGTGCTGAGATATTGTAAATGATATACAAAATATTACAATTGTAATAGTTACTGTGTTTAGTATGATTCATAAAATTTAGTTTAAGACCTAGAACCTAAAAAATGGTACCACTATAAAAATAGTTTGCGTTGAAGAGTTTGTCATTTACACTTCTTTCATAACCCCTATGGTTCCAGAGGTATGAACATTTGTTTGAAATGTGAGGATATAATTTGATTCTGGCAAAGTGGTTAAGCTCCGGCCATTGGGAGTTTACATTGCAAACATCCTGAGCTCCATTGGAGTGAATGAGTTAACTGAAGTCTGTGTGCAAGACAGATGGCATTTCTGCAATGTATACACACTTTATCATATAAGTAATACTGTTTGAAGTACATTAACAGTCCACCAACACCATTTGGAAACAGACACTTCAAATTCTATGTTGCAGTAGTATCATCAGAAAGAAAAAAAAGCTAAAACCATAAATCTTGAGCAGTAATAGAAAACATCTTGTTTCTATCATACAGTTCCCCAGAGCAACAAGTCACAACTGTGCACTTTCTCCACACATATCCACAATGATATAACTAATATCTTTGAAGAGCCAAAGCTGACAAATTGCACCTGGTAATCTTAATAGCAAGTTCAAAGTCACAAATCAAAAACCATGGTTGTTATGACAATACAAATTCAACACATATTTCAAACATAAAGGCATCCTCTTACAAACCTATTATTTTGCATACTTACATGTATAATATATTGCTGCCTCATTATGTCGCCTTTCGGCAAACATGGCCTGTCAACTCTCCATAAACTCGCAGTGCACATATCTGCCAAATTCTGCTTTGTGGACAGTATAAACACAAGCGTGGGTCCAAAAAATCTATCTGACAGCAGAAAAAAAAACACCCTTATGAAGAGGTAAGTATAAGGGATCAATAGCCTAAACTATAAATGCTCAAGCCTTAATATATTTCATATCCTTACTTCTTACTTGGCAAACAGTCCAATTTAGAAGATGAGAGATGGGATTACCACAACACACTCCATACATACTGCAGACATAGCTTGCTTTGCCACCTCTCATGTCATATCTGAGGACAACATCCTTTATCTCCTTCAGTTTTTGGATATCTTTTGACCACAGCAACACCTAGGTAATGAGATTGAGATAAAGATTGCACACCTCTCTGGCAGAATTCACTATAGCTACTGCATGCCCTTTGCACTTCTCTGACGAATTCAGCAGACTTCCCAGTACTTCTTCCTATTCCTTTCCTTCTCCAACACAAATATCCATTAACATTTCACAGTTTCCCAATCTTTTATTCACACAGAACTAATTATAGTACTGTCTGAATATATCTATTGCCCTTGCCTATGAGACCTGGATCATAGCTGGAAAGGATTGTTGAACCATTTAATTTACCTGGTTAACAAAGGATAAATAAATACATAAATAAATAAATAAATATACATTCAGTGTATCTTTGCCCCTTTGACTCTACAGTATCATAACACACTCCAACAACACTAGAAAAACAAGCTGGAATGGAAGTTCCTGCATTAATGGAATCCATAACTGTTATAAACACTGCACTACTTCTAGCCCTGTATAAACAAAAAAGCAAACAAACAAACCACTTGACACACAGCAATTACAAATGTAAAAACCATGTTAATGCAAACCACTACAACACAATTATACCTAAATCATCAAATAAATACAAACACTGACAAGTATATATGTGGACACCTCTGCCTCCAACTTCTGACACACTCGACCTTTAATATACTAACTCTACAATCACAGTCATTATATTATATATTCAGCAAACTGCCAACATATTCAGTGTAAACAACATCATCATATTTCAATTTAAATGAACACAGCAATTGATCAACAGTAATGCCACTGCCAACTGCTAACCAGATGCACTCCAGATCAGTTTCTAACTGTTTCACATATATGAGCAACAGTGTAATCAGGAGGGTCCACTAGCATCAGTGGACCACTTTACAGTTCGGTAGAGAGAACCTCTCATATCCACTGGAAGAATTCCTTTTGTTTAGAGTGTGGCTGGTGATGACATCCTCAATCCTGGTTGGACATGGTGTAATGTGTCCCAGGTAGCTTTGCCATCTATTTTTGGGTAGCACTTTCAGTACAGTTGCATGGTATAAAGACAGAACCACATTTTATTCATGTAGGCTCCCTGATTATGCATATACTCTGTTTTGTGCTTGTCATCAGAACACCAATGAGGGGTAATAGTTTGAGGTACAGAATGGTCAAGTATTTCACAGCCAAGAGTATCTGACTAATCATTCAAAACCAGTTATTGATAGCTATCTCTGACATCTGATTTAAAGAACTTCTAACCTCATACTGACAAGGAAAATAAATCTTCCACTCTAGGAATGGGGCACCATTCTAAATAAGTTGTGCAGGTTAGCCATTAATGAATACTCTCCTCGCTATCTAATAGTTACTTTAAATTTTAATACAGGTACCATAGGAGAGGCTCATTTTGAATAGTTCACAGAATTTACATGTTTTTCAGTCTTTATTTTCACTATTATTTTGTACACCTTACTTAATGAACACACATACATCATCAAAATATAGGTTTGACAGATCTAGTTAACCTCCTTTTAATGTAAGCATTTCTTCTTCGGACAGAACTCCATGACGAATATCCATTTTATCAACAGCTTCATTTTAAGAATATGTGTACTTTATTTTTGTCACATTTAAGTGAATTTTGTTTATTATCAAAGGTAGCAGTTTATCTTGGTCCATATAAGTAAATTACACATCAGTAACTTCAAGCTTGCTTCTATGTTTTAGTATTTGTTTCAGTATAATATAAATTGCTTGCAACAATTATTGTTATTCAATTGTTTGAATTTTACTTTGATCATTTTAGAGGCATGGCTCTGAACAGCATTTTCAAAGTTCATGCTTCCCTTCAATTTTAATTTCTCTCAACAATGAAACTTTCTGCATTTTCAGACATTTCATACACTGTAAGGGAAATGTATGTGGTCTATTCTCTCTGCTACCTTATCTAGAAGAACAATATGTGTGCAGTAAATGCTAATCCTCCTTTCATCTCTTTCAACACATCTTTTGTAAAATATTTGTTTTTCTTATTTCTGCAATTTTGCTACATAATTATTTCTGCTACAGGC
This sequence comes from Protopterus annectens, assembly GCF_019279795.1. Taxonomy (NCBI): domain Eukaryota; kingdom Metazoa; phylum Chordata; order Ceratodontiformes; family Protopteridae; genus Protopterus; species Protopterus annectens. The sequence continues at coordinate 1,470,040,156 of NC_056729.1, forward strand.
ACAGCAAATCTGTATCTTGAACTCACATGCAGTAAACATTTGCTGTTTCCCAAAGCATAAAGTACCTCTTTATATGTATTTTTGTTTCTGCCTTCATTACTTTTGGCAGTTGTTCAATGCTATTGAATTGCATTCCTCTGCTAAAGAGATCCCATGAGCAGCCACCATCCATAGAGTTTATTAGGCAAGTATGTAACAGAAGTAGATTTCAGGTCTTCTTTATCACCAGCAGAATACCGACATACCTATGGACAAGTTAGAGTCACCAGGCTGTGTACTGTATATTTTTGGTATATGGGAGGAAACTAGAGTATCAAGAAAAACCCATGAAAACAATGGAAAAGGTGTGTGTGTGGCCAAGATGGTGAACAGTTAACAGCACTGATCTTTTGCTCTGCTTTTTTTAAATACTTCTGACATGATTTTCTTCACAATACAATTAATTTTACTTAATTGATGAAGACATAACTAATTATCCTTTTAACAAGTATATCTGAGAAAAATCAATTTTATCATTTTTTCCCTGTCAAAGAAATATTAACAGACTTCATTTTACTGAAAATGAGTCACTGTAAATTTACTTCTCAAGACACTTCTTTGAAAAAAGCTTACAATCTATTCTCAGCAACATTCATGATCTATCTTTAGAAATGGGCAGACTAGATAACAAAGTAGATAATAGGAAAGAAGAGCGTAAAAAAACAAATGGACTCACTGCATGATATTGTAAAACAGCAGACTCTTCAAATCTCTGGGATAGAAGAAGCACTGAATGACTTAGATGGTAGAATGGCTGAGAATGAAAGCCATATGGAATTTGTGCTCAAACAAAATACCTTATTTTCTGAGAAAATAGAAGACATGAAACATAGATCCAGAAGAAATAATATCAGGATTTATGGTATTCCAGAAAACAAAAAAGGTGATAATATGGTTCAGTTCCTAAACAATTTGCCAGCAAAGACTTTGAACTTACCTTAAAATTTGTCTTTTGGTATCAAGCGCGGTCACAGATCTCTTTCCAACTCTTCCTTAAAGAAAGAAATCCTCTGTCTCCAAGGTCAATAATAGATTTTTTTCAATCAAGACAAAGACTTGGTGTTGAAAACTGCCTGGGGAAATTCTCCCATCAAAATAAAAGAAAACAGTATTCACTTTGATAATGATTATTTTTCAGCTGTTATGACAAAGAAAAAAGCAGTTGCTATTGAATGTAATTTCTAGTATCTATTGTATTCTTGTCTGCCTCTTTTTCTTTTTTGGGGGGGCTATTATATTCTGTTTACTTTGGAGGGATTATGTGTTGTATGGTTGGTTATACATTTATAGATTTTCTGCCTTTTCAATTTCTCCAAGTCTTTTGGGTTTCTAATACCATGACAGAAATAGACCCCATTCTTAAGTCAAATATGATTAAAGTTCATGAAATTAGCATTGTTCCAATCTTTGATGTTAGTCAGAAGTGCTCTTTGTAGCACCCACAAAGTGCCCAGTAATGACTCCTTCTGCAGTTTGTATGGCGTTACAAATCTACATACGATTGTAAATTATTTTTATAAGCCCAATTGCTCCTACTGCATAATATAAATGTCATATTACAAATGCTAGTCCTTAAATGTTAATGTTTTAAATAATTTAAAGAGGGATAGTTTGTTAAATATTTAAGATTACATAATGCTCAGATAGTTTTCTTACAAGAAACTCATTTACTAGACAATGATACAAATAGGTTGATTTCAAATGAATATTTGATCTTAGCTAGTTCTCAGTTTAGATCTAAGAGAAGAGGTGCACTCATTTTATGAAAGAATTCATTTGTAATGTCTAGATTAATTGGTACTTATTCAGATAAAAATGGTATGCTATGTCTTATGATAGTTGAAATTAATAAAAACATCTTCACCTTTGTTGGCTCTTATTGGATTCCAGGAGTCAGAGATAAAATTGCAAAAAAGCATTTTATTTTATTTATTTTATTTATTTATTGCATTTGTTTATTGCATTTGTTTACTGGGATAGGTCCACTGGGCCTAAAAGAGCACATTTTCAGTGGAGGCCAGGGGGAGAAAAGCTCCAACGAGATATAGAAAAAATATAAACATTAATTAGTACAGAAGCAGAAACTGTGTTACAGATAGTAAATATAGTAACATATACAGAATATATACATAAAAGCAGGAATCTAGTTTGTTTGATTACAGTAATATATACAGAAAATATACATTAAAGCAGAATTCAATGAATTCAATCACAGTGGTACAAACAGAGAGATCAGTATTATTGTACCAGTATCAACAAGTGAAGATAAAAATAAATATGGAGAAAATATCATCAGTCACTAGTAGCAAAAGACATAGGAGTTTAGTAATCATATAAGGAGAGTGAAGAGGTTAGGTTATAGAGCAGGAACATAGCCAGGAAGAGTTGAGATTATTTTCAGTATTCGTTTGAAGGTGGTGGTGCTGTCTGTGTTTCTTATAGAAGGCGGAAGTGAGTTCCATAGTTTGGCGACGGTGAATGAATAGAGGAATTGACCAGCATTTAGACATTATAATTTCATATATGAGAGGAGAGATAATTGTAGCTGGTAATTTTAATTGAAATTTATCAGAAAAAGAATCTACTTCTAGTAAAAAACAGAATTTTATCATCTGCTAAACATTCAATATTTTTTTATTAATTCAATGAATTTAAAGATATATATGATTTGAAATCATCTCATTCATTATTTGTATATGGAGCTCAAAGCAAGATTGGTAAGGTTTTTATTTGTAATGGCTTGCTCTCAAATATTAGAGATGTAATAATAATATATTGTCCTTTATATGATCACAATGTTTTTTTTTTTAAATCGAACAAGCTGATATACTATAATTGACTCCCAGCATATATTGTCAAAAAGGAAGGTTTTAAAGAATGTTTTTTTGAATGAGATATATAAGTTTTTAGAAATAAATGATAATGGAGGATTTTCCAAAGTTATTTTAAAGGATTCATTTAAAGCTTACCTTAATGGTAGGGTTACTAATTGGTACATACACAAAAGAAAGGAATGGAACATGACCTTCATATTTTACAGTCCAAAATAGATAAGTTAAATCCATCTTTAAAATCAAATGATATTTATTCCAATACACAACTAAAAATGTTGAATTCAGAATATATTGAACTACTAAATCATAAAGTATTGCTTAACTTGGAAAAACTAAAACTTCAATCATATTCACCTAATCCTATGAATTTTCATAAATTAGCTATTAATGTGAAAAGAATGAATAAATTAAATCACATTAAAGAAGTTACTTGCCAGTTTGGAGGCATGAGAAAAAAGGGTGACAGATTTAAATGATATTCTAGGGTGTTTTAGGAAACCTTACAAACATATAAATAACACAATTAATTAATTAATTAATTAATTGATTAATTAATTAATCAATTAATTAATGACAACAACATAGAAGCTTTTTTAAAAGTAATATACATCATAAATTAACTGAAAAGCAAATTAGAAGAATTGATAGACCATTCTCTTTAAAGGAAATTAAAGGTCAATAAAGCACTGGGTATGGCTGGAATTATACCTGAATTATATAAATAATGCCTGATAATGCAGTTCATATCTTACTAAAAAAATTTCAAGGAAATCCAATCTACATTTAATGTTCCCCTGTCCTGGAGATTCTCTCTTATATCACCTATTTTAAAGAAAGTTAAAGGACCACCATTGAGTTCTTCCTATCATTCTAGTTCTCTCTTAAATGTGGATTATAACATTTGTATGTCTATTTTAGCATATAATGATGATCAGACAGGGTTTATATTAAGCAGACTGGTTCAAGACAATATAATTAGACATCACATTAATTGATTTTTGTTAATAATAATAAAAAAGTTATAAGTTTAGATTTTGAAAAAGCTTTTGATTCACTGAATTGGTCATATTTATATAACATTCTTAAAGAATATAATTTCTCATTAGAGTTCATAAACTTAATCACTCAGCTTTATAATAATTCTTGCTCCTTTGTCAAAATAGGATCTTATCTTTCTAGCTCTTTTAAAATTAAAAAAATATACTAAATAAAATTGCCCTTTATCACTTTTATTATTTGCCTTGGTTCTAGAGTCATTTAGAAATTATATCAGATCAAATGATAATATTGTTGGCATTTCATTATATGATAAATTTACTTCAAAAATACAGCTTTTTAAGATGGTATTTTATTTACAGTTGGCAACATTGACATCTCAATTCATATTGTTAATGCTATGAAATATTTTGAAACAGTTTCAAGTCTAAGTTTTAATCATCATAAATCTAACATTTTATTAGTTAATTAAAAATTGAACAATTCAGTTAAGAAATATAGTAATTTTATTTGGGCTAATCCACAAATTACATATCTTGGTATCATAATAATATCAAATTATAAGATTTAGTACTAGTACATTTTAAGCTTATTCTTGAAATAATTACTAAATTGCCCTCTAATTGGAATAAAATTTACTTCACTATTGGAAAATCATCTAACACTAATTAAATTGGTAATTCTGTTTTTTTTATACAATCATTAATCTTAATCCCATCTAAATCTTTTTAGAAAGAAAATAAATACTATTCTCTATAAATGCCTTTCGTACCCAAATAAATCAAGGATTTTTTTATATGGCATAGAAGAAGTTGGAAAGATGAAGGTATAGGTTTTTCATATATTGAATTATATATTACTTCACACATCCTTAAAAATAATAACACTGTGGCTTAACTCATCATATCAATTGAAATTGAATTTAATTTAGGAAAATGGAAAGTTAATACAGCAAAATATCTTACTGTTTAATAATAATAATTATATTACCTCATTTCATATGCAAATGATATCAAATAAGTTTTATTGGTAGCTAAAACATTATTACATGAATAGCACTAGCATGTCTTATTCAATCCATTATATAAATTACATTTCCTCTGTTTCAATACATTTCTTTCTTCCAATCCTGTTAATTTTATTTTCTCTGTTTCCTATTGCTTGCACCAATGAATGTTTAGAAATACATAAGTTTAATAAAATGCTGGACTTGAAGAATTGCAATTTAATTTTTTCTCATCAATTTTTAAATTATAATAAGCCTTACAAGTTTGAATATCTTTTAGAGAAAATATAGTTAGACTTAAATAGATGGTTATTTTTACAAATTTGTATGCAATTTGTAACTTTTTAAATAGATGTTATACATGCTACTCATACAAAATTATTTCCTAAGATTTAAAAGTTTTAATTAACATTAATAATAATTCAATAGGTAATATGTCACATTTATCAAGGACAAATAGAATTCTTGTATCTTGTTGTTTCTCGTATTGTAGTAATTTGTTTTGGAATTATTCTTTACAATTTAACATTGAAGTTTTTTTCAGATGAAAATAAAAAAAATGATTTCACAATCTGCAGGAAAACTACATCTTATATAAAAAGTCACATTTAAATACCTGCTTAGAGCATATATCACACCATATTAAATTGTTTTAATGCACAAATCAATTATTGTAAAATGTTGGGGATGTGATTAATCATAAATGCGGATTGGATACACATGGTATTGCAATGTAAGATAGTATCTCCTTTTTGGGAAAGTATTAATAATTTTTACTCAAGCATTATGGTTGGATAGATGTATCATTTCTAAATCCTTTTTTATTTAAGGGTCCAATTCCTATCATTATTTATATGGTAAAAGTAATTAATAAAAATTGGAAAAACAAAACTACTCCTTCACTTATTGAATTTATTAATATAGCAAAAATTGTTTGTAAACATATGCGCTATTAACTATAAAGATAAGAACTTCACATGTTACACATTCTTATAAATCTTGGCTAAAACTTCTTGAAAAATATTGACTGTTAACAGTTTAATCACTTAGTATATAATCTTTATGTTATGGATTTTATAAATAGTTATTTGTTTTTATTTTATATATTGTTTTGTTTATTATGCTTTCTCTTTTGTTATAAAATTTCAATAAAAAGCTTTTTTTAGTAAAAAAAGAATGAATGAGTGAATAAGATGTTGGCTTTAGTTAGAATTCCTATGATGGAACTTGTTAAATGCAAATGTACACTTGTCAGTGAATTTATATGTTAACTCAAATCACTGGTAAATAAAACATTAATATAGTTAGCTAAAAAAGTGAAGGTATGCAGACTCTGCAATGAAGAGGATAGAGGCTTTAGAACATGGTGGATTGCAGCTACACATCATTGCTCCTTAGAATGGGTTGGTTGAGAGAGATATGGCTAAACAACAAAGAATAAAGGAAGAGGCACAAGTACTTTGCTTTGAACTAACTACACAGCTTAGCCCTTAGCATTTGATTCGCTACTTATTGATGCCAATGAAAAAACATAAGTCCTATGAACTGGACTTGATTGAAAGAAAGAATAAATTGAAGTGAGATTTATGGGACTATAGTAATGGCAAAGTTTTTTTGTGGAAATTTAAATCTCATGGGCAGCAAATGTCAATATGTCAGGACAAAGGTCATAAAAAGCCATTAACTGTCTCATTTGCTTCTTCAGATGGTATGGAGATGGTTACTTATTGGGACAGTGATGGGGTTGCCTTCCCTTTTTTACCACCAGCACAGGGACCTGGCTTACATGAAGAAAGATTTTGGAGGGCTCCTAATCTGGAATATCAGCCACTGAAAAACAGGAAAAGATGAAGAAATGGGTATAGACAAAACAGTAATGTAGAGAGACAGGCCAAACAACACATTAAGAAAGGTAGATGGCAATCATGCCATGCATAGTGACTGTATACTCAATGGTGACTTTGTTCATAGGTAGGTACTAGGCTATTAGCCCTAGGTCCTATATAAGCCTAGCCAAAAAGTTATCCTGGCTTTCGTCACGCAAGAAAATTATTTTCCTGTGCCCCTGTCGAGCAGAGCCACAGAAGGGATCCCTGGGGTGAATTTCCTATTTCCCATCCAATCATCAAGATTTTTCTTGAAGAGTGCTAATGTGGCGCTCTGTTTGACACAGATAGGTAGTCTGTTCCAGAGTATGGGAAGCCCCTGGGACAGGAATCTATCCCTCCGGCATGTTCTGTTTATTGTGGTGACAAGGTTTAGGTCCCTAGAGCATGTAGCTCGGCGGGATTGGGATTTCTTTAAGTGGAGCATGTCCAACAACCCTGGGTTTGACATAGCTTTGTATGTTAGGCAGAGATCACCTCTGAGTAGGCAATATGCAACGGAGTAAAGCTGGAGTTTTTTGAGATGGTCTGCATATGGCATCTGTTTGAGGCCAGTAATCCTCTTTGTGAGGTATTTCTGTGGCTTTTCCAGTTGTTGTAGATGTCTTGTGAGGTACATACCAAAAGGGCCATTGTACTCTATAATGGGTCTAATGAGTGATGAGTAGAGGGGAACAATAACCCCTTTTTTTTCTGGATGAGAAACCTTTTGTGATGAGGTAAGCCACGTAGAAGAATTTCCTGACCACTGTGACAATGTGATTATCAAAGGAGAGATTACTGTCCACCTGTGTCCCAAGGTCTCTTATCACACTTTTGGCGTTAAGTAGACTATCACTCATGTGGTAGTTCATGGGTACAGAGTTTTTACCAAAGGGGATGTCAGTACACTTTTTGGCATTGAGCTTCAGGCCATGGCTTTAGTTTTGAACTTATCCAGTCATGTGTTATCTGAAACATCTCTATACTTGTTAAATTTGGGGTTAAAATATGTACCCACAGTTTTACCACATTTACATGTCCTCAAATGTGAAATTTTCCATTTGGTATGGAAGTTACATCTTATACATTTTTGTGATAAGGAGGAAGTAAATTACATTTATTAGGATTTTGGAAGTATATGATTTTGCATTTTTTCTGTGCTGTAATTTCTGCAAAAGGGTATGATTCTTCTGGAGCTGGGCAAAGAAAATTAACATAATTTTTAAAAACTGTGAATGCAATACAAAGCATCTCTGCCCAAGTTTGTTTGTTTGTGTCTTTTGGCTTTTCCCAGTTAGGGGTCACCACAGCGGAACTCCGGTCCGCTAATGATTAGCAGTAGATTTTTATGTGCTGTTTTGCCGGGCCTAACGCACAACCTTCAATGAAGGAACGCCCATTCACGCATGTCGCCACACAGAAGACGCTCTAACTGAGAATTGAACGGGCAACATCTAACTGTGAGGCAACAACGCTACTGCAGCACCACCACCGCAGTTCATCTCTGCCCAAATAACACCTATTAATCACAGGAGTTAGACTTCTCACACTTGAACACTGAACTACAGTTGTTACTATGAAAAGAACAATTAACATGTTCAAGCCTGTCATTCAAACATTCCTTAAAATGCTGCAACAGAGGCACCACTAATGAAAATCAAAGGAAGCAAAGTAATTAAAAATGTGGATTAATTCTGTCAGTGAAAAGCAAGCAGTCACAGAAAATGTTGCCAACTGATGAGCAAGAAAACTATAGTAAATGACCCCCTCATCTTAAGGATTTCTTTCTCTCCCTCTAACATGACATTTGGAAGGTGAAGCCATTAACTGTAAAACAAAGTAATGGTAGCCATGGCAGCCTCCTTCAGATCATTTTAGGGTATAACAAATTAGAAATAACAGTAACAATTTACTTTGCTACAGAATCATTAGCAATGCAGAAAAGTTCAAGATTTGCTGAAAAACATATGTCTTTTTTCAGTGTTTGAGTGTGGTTCTCCTTTAACATGCTTCTCCCTTTCTTTGTGGCACTGAGTTTATTACAGGAAAGACGTGCATCTGAAAACTTAGCTTGAAATCCCTTCCTTTGATCAGACTTCAGGCTACTATTTATCTGAGGTGTGATGCTGGCAATCTGTAACTGATAAGGCACATTTAAATGTCATTGTTTCCTTAATGTCTCTTTTGTTGGGATAAGTGACCTAAGTTAATTCCTGTGCAACTGTTAGTAGATGTTGTGATGTAACAGATGAGACAGATGTAGGAAAGAAAGGCAAACATGATCATTAAAATAAGTTTTTTTCTGTATGTGAAGTATTTAGTCTCAGATTACAGGGAAGGAAAACACTTTTTGGAAAGAAAAACTTGACTTTTGGGTGGAGTTCTCCTTTAAGGGCCCCCAAAACATTAAGCTGTCAGCAAAGACTTAAGCAATAAATGATTCTGTGAAAGCTGTACTACCACAGACATGTGAGGTGATGGTTTTGCTAATGCAAAACATACTTGTCTTCTCCAATTAAAGGATAACTCCACTCAAATGTCACATGTTTTCTTTACAAAAAAGTGTTCTTCCTTTTCTGTAATTCCACACTAAACGTGTCACATACAGAAAAAAGCACCACTTAATAATTATTAAATCTGTTTTATGCCTGACCTTGCTTCAGATTGCCTTCTGGTGAAATCTCACATTTTCTTCCCTGTGTTTTTCATATCATCTGTTATATCATGAAGGGTAGGAGGGGCATAGCAATTACGTTAGATCATTGATTTCAACTTCAGAGCCATTAAGAAAACAATAGCTCTTGGACATTAATATTTAAATGTGCCTTATTGGTCATAGACTGCCAGTATCACACCTCAGATAAATAGTGACGCCTGGACCTATAGTTAGGGATCTCAACAAAAAGCATGGGTTTCAAGCGTAGTTTCCAGATGCAAGTGAACAAGAAAACTTTACTCACACATTAGTTAATTTTTTCTCATCACAAATTACTTGTGTTTTCCTTTATTTAAACCATAAGTTTGACACAAAAGAAGGCAAAATATATTAGCAACTTACTCTCCTGATTTGTGTCATTATTTGATGTTTCATTAGTATATTTTTTCTACACTTTATTTTCTGTAAACATACCACTGTTTTGTTACAGCATTTTTGCATTGTATACAGCATTTGTTTCAGACAAATCAGTAAGTTGGGGGAGGGATGATTAACATCGGTGACACTAATTATAGTGCCAAAAACTGTAAATGCAGCACAAACCAGGTCAACCCAAGTAACACCTATTAATCACATATATCAGATCTCTCACATGAACACTGAACTATAACTAGTTATTACTTTGAAAACAGCAACTAACTCAACAACTTTTTAGGCCATCCATTCAAATTTTCCTTAAAAGGTTGCATCAGAAATGGCCATTAATAAAAATTAAACAAAGTGAAGTAATAAATAATACAGTTTGATGCTGACAGACAAAAAGTAGTCAGTCCCAATACTGTTGCAAGCTGATGGAAAGAGAGAAAAGCATAGTAAATTATTGTGTCATTACAGGGTTTTCTCTCTTTGCCCCTATAAAATGACTTCAAGGAGGAGAAGACACTGACTATAAAACAAAATCATGCAGCATGCTAGCATCCTTGCAGACTATTTTAGGGTACAATATATTAGAAAATAGCACTCAGTTACATTGATACAGAGACATTAGTAATGCAAGAAAGGTAAACAATGCTGATTTTATTTTTCAATTTTTGTATGTGGTTCTCCTTTAAGCACAACAGAATTAGTCATCTTGTATCCTCATCTGTTAAATGCCAAAATGTTGTTTGAAGTCTATAGTGTGTGTCCTCTGTCTGTTTTGAAGATTTATAAAAACATCAATTTCTGCAGATTTAATAACATAAACTGTAGTTTTATTCAGGTTTCTCAAAACTTTTCTCCCACCCTTTCTGTCTTGTGAAGGAGAACATCTAATTTTATGAGATTTGCTAATACACTCAGAATGTGTCTTTCTCTCTCTCTCTCTTTAAAGCTGTTTTCCCCAAAAAAATATATGATAGCTTCTGTGGAAATCACTAGAAAATCTACCATCTCATCACAAATTGTTGTATCATTGTTATCCTGGTTGAATTATTTGTGAAAAAATGTAACTCATATTCCTAGAAAACAGCCTGCTTGGGTAGTTTATTCCTTATAACAAAATAAAAATGACAAGTAATACACATTTTATGTTGTTAGGGAATTTCTTTACCTCAATCTTAGGTGCATGCCCTTTCAGAAAACAATATTTATCAGCACCAATCCTTTTACTGATTTCTGTTTATAGGGGGGGGGGGGGCAAGTGAAGCTAAAAAGTGGATGGAGACTATGAAATTTACACAGGGCCTGACACCCATGTCCCTTATGGACACAGGTAGTTTATAAATACCTGGCCCTCAATGTCCTATTTGGATGCAGGACATTATTATTCTTTCAGAAAAACTTGGCCATGCTTATAAAGGACCCTTGGGTCATTAGCCTAGTAACAGTCTATGAAGCTATGAAAAATTATTACATCTGGACATTTTTCTTGAGCTAGGTGAAATCTTAAATGGAATATTAAGAGGACTTTCATGCATAGCTCTCAGTGTTCCATCTCCAAAACGAGGAACAGTAGCCCTCATAATGTGGAACAAATGGGCAAAATGTGGAACAGAAACTAACAACTTACTAGCAACTTCAACAAGAAAGGTCATAGAATAGTTAAAATAGGCTGTTTTTACTTATAAAAAATATTTTAATGAATTAATATGATTTATTTCTATTTACCATGGATATCAGTTAAAAAATTGCTGACACTGAATGTTTGCCAGACCTTTTCAATGTGGAACTTTGAGGAACATGAACTTTTTAAGACCTGAAATGAGGTATATTTCTGGTAATGAGGTACACTTGAGAGATATGCTTTCATGCATATTTTTAGTCAACTTCTGCTGTTATTGGGACAAATTACTAAAAAAGTGAATATATATGCCCTTGTAGCTATAGATTTACATATTGTAGATTCATAAAAGACTCTGGGCCTTGTATCTTTAATCAGTCAGATGAGCACCTACTAAACATGAAGAGACTACTTCGCACTGAAGTATGAAGTGATCCTGACAAAGAGAAGCAGATGTACATATCTGTTATTAAAAAAAGTAGTTTTTCTTTCTGAAACCTTGTTATGCACAATATATATATATATATATATATATATATATATATATATATATATATATATATATATATATATATATATTATATATAAAGATCTCTTACAGATGCTCAAAACTAATTCATGGAAGAGCTTTAGATAGTATGTAACATTTGATGACAGGATTTAAAGAATCCACATTGGCTACATTTCAGTGCAGTCTTATCTCCCCCTAAAGTTTGTCAACTGCTTGGTCAAGATGGAGTGGGTATCACATGACATTAAGGTCCACAAAGAATTGTTCATTCCATCTAGGTCACTTAAGTTGTTTGAATTCCAGACAGTGGTCCAGGCTTACAGAAAAGTGTTTTCTCGTTACAGTGTACACTTGGTGATGGCAACTAATGGTTAAACAATGGAATGAAAAACATAATTTGTAACTGTGCAGGAGAAAAGAAATGCCATATCTCCAAAATCTTGCTGATTGCAACAACTGAATAGCATGATTATATTCTTGCCCACATATCCAGTAGAGAAGAATAAGCTTCAGAAGCAGAAGGGAACATGCAATAACTGTGCCGAGAAACTATCCACATGGCATTTAGTGCACTAATTGCATGCCAGCATGCTGAAGTGGAACATTACTAAATGTCAACCACCGCAGCAAGAGCAGCAGACAACAATGTCTGCAGTTAGTTGGTTTATTCTTCCCACTTCATTGATATTTGGTGTAGAAGTCTTAGCCTAGAGGGCTTCTCTGTGCCTTAAAGTCTTAGTCCCTTATCTCTGAAATTATTTCTGCTGAATAGTTGCATACTTGAGCTGCAACAACTTTATTACAAGCTGAGATAAGTACAAACTTGAAGTGTTATAAGATAGTACTGCATTTTTTTCTGTTTTATAGTTTCACTGAATATTGTGTTAAAAATAGTACTGCTTATTTATTTGTTCACTGAAAAGTGTGAGTTCTCTCTGTGTCTGCAGTTAGTTGGTTTATTCTTCCCACTTCATTGGTATTTGGTGTAGAAGTCTAGGCCTAGAGGGCTTCTTTGTGCCTTAAAGTCTTAGTCCCTTATCTCTGAAATTATTTCTGCTGAATAGTTGCATACTTGAGCTGCAACAACTTTATTACAAGCTGAGATAAGTACAAACTTGCAGTGTTATAAGATAGTACTGCATTTTTTCTGTTTTATTGTTTCATTGAATATTGTGTTAAAAATAGTACTGCATTTATCTGCTTATTTATTTGTTCACTGAAAATTGTGAGTTCGCTCTGTGTCTGCAGTTAGTTGGTTTATTCTTCCCACTTCATTGATATTCAGTGTAGAAGTCTAGGCCTAGAGGGCTTCTCTGTGTCTTAAAGTCTTAGTCCTTTATCTCTGAAATTATTTCTGCTGAATAGTTGCATACTTGAGCTGCAACAACTTTATTACAAGCTGAGATAAGTACAAACTTGCAGTGTTATAAGATAGTACTGCATTTTTTTCTGTTTTATTGTTTCATTGAATATTGTGTTAAAAATAGTACTGCATTTATCTGCTTATTTATTTGTTCACTGAAAATTGTGAGTTATCTCTGTGTCTGCAGTTAGTTGGTTTATTCTTCTCACTTCATTGATATTCGGTGTAGAAGTCTAGGCCTAGAGGGCTTCTTTGTGCCTTAAAGTCTTAGTCCCTTATCTCTGAAATTATTTCTGCTGAATAGTTGCATACTTGAGCTGCAACAACTTTATTACAAGCTGAGATAAGTACAAACTTGCAGTGTTATAAGATAGTACTGTATTTTTTCTGTTTTATTGTTTCATTGAATATTGTGTTAAAAATAGTACTGCATTTATCTGCTTATTTATTTGTTCACTGAAAATTGTGAGTTCGCTCTGTGTCTGCAGTTAGTTGGTTTATTCTTCCCACTTCATTGATATTCAGTGTAGAAGTCTAGGCCTAGAGGGCTTCTCTGTGTCTTAAAGTCTTAGTCCTTTATCTCTGAAATTATTTCTGCTGAATAGTTGCATACTTGAGCTGCAACAACTTTATTACAAGCTGAGATAAGTACAAACTTGCAGTGTTATAAGATAGTACTGCATTTTTTTCTGTTTTATTGTTTCATTGAATATTGCGTTAAAAATAATATTGCATTTATCTGTTTATTTATTTGTTCACTGAAAATTGTGAGCTCTCTCTGTGTCTGCAGTTAGCTTTGGAATTGACCGCCCCTCCTGTAAATTTGTGTTTGAACACTCCTCCTGGGCCCATCTCATTTCCTCACACAACTGAGTACAGTGAGATCATATTTTGATTTCAGACACTCCTACCATTCCCATCTGTTCAGCCCTGTCCCAGCTCTATCCTAGTCGTGTCTCATTAGCTCATCCTGCCTAATACAGAGAGAACATCTGAGTAGGCATACCCACTTAGGCCCTGAACTTGTCTGATTGAAGACTAGTGAAACAGGGCTCAGTTCTGAGTTTTTTTTACTGGTTAATTGGGTAATTTGTTTAAATCAGTTTGCTTATTTTCCATTGTTATATAAAAAAAAAAAAAAAAAAAAATTGCACTTTACCTGCTTTTACTGTATTTGTGTTTCTTCTTACTTTATTACATTAAAAGTGTATTAGTTCTGGTTAAGCACTTGGGCTCCAGGCCAGTTATTTTACATTAAGAAGGTTTGTGGTCTGCACTCTTGTGGGAGGAGAGGCTAGTTTCTGCCCTTCTGAGTTGGGAATTTCTGGCCAAAAGCTTACTGTGCCTGCTTATTTGAACTGCTTTTCTGATATTGGTGCACCTTGTCTGCTGTAACATAGACTAAATTCAGGCCTGCTGAATCTAGCTTTGTTTGTATAACTTGAGCACTAATCCAGGCCATCTTTTTTGGAGAAGGTTCCCCTGCACCCTAGTGGCATGAGTGTGCAGTTAGAACTTGTCTGATTGATGACTGCTGGAACAGTGCTCAGTTTTAAGTTGTTTTACTGGTTAATTGGGTAATTTGTTTAAATCAGTTTGCTCATTTTCTATTGTTATAAAAAAATAGCACTTTATTCATCTGCTTTTACTGTAAATGTGTTTCTTACCACTTTATTACCTTACTTTGCTTGTGCTTCTTCTTAAAAGTATTCAATTGTATTATTCTGCTGCAGTTATTACTGATTGGTAGTAGCCTGATTCAATTGTAATTGTTATTCTAAGCCTTTTGGTTTAAGCACTTGGGTTTCAGACCAACTGTTTTACATTAAGGTTTGTTGTCTGCACTGTTGTGACAGGACAGGTAGCTTACATCCTTCTAAGTTAGGAATTTCTGATTGAAGGCTCAGTGTCTGTTATTCTAAAAGTGCATTAGTTCTGGTTTAAGCACTTGGGCTACAGGCCAGTTATTTTATATTAAGAAGGTTTGTGGTCTGCACTCTTGTGGGAGGAGAGGCTAGATCCTGCCCTTCTGAGCTGGGAATTTCTGGTTAAAGGCTTATTGTGCCTGCTTATTTGAACTGTTTCTTTCTGAAATTTGTGTGCCTTGTTTGCCGTAGCCCAGAAGTTAGTAGTTTATTGTCCATTTTGGGCTAATTTCTATCTCTTTCATTTCCCTGCTATAAAAACTGCATTTGCGCATTTTTTGCACTTGTATTCAGCTCAGCGAGTGCCTGCCAGGCTTTCCTGCAGAGTTCTACAGCAGCAGAGAGACAAAAGAGAGAATTTGGAGTGATTAAGTATAATTTTTTTGCATTTTCTTGCTGTCTTTAACTAATTCCACCTAAAACGCCAATTTTTAGCATTTCTGTGATTTAAAAAGCTTGTTTCTGCTACATATTGTACTTATTTGCTGCCTGCATTTGAACTAAGTCATTTTTGTGTTTAAATAATCTGTTTAACTGTTGCAGGCTACACACAAAAATGCGATAGCCATTTCTGTGCATTTAAAGTGTTGTTTTTATTGTATCTGCTTTATTTTCTGAAAAAAACAAAAAAAATATATACTTGTTTCCCGCCTTTCTGAACCAGTATAATCCAGTTTTCAGGTTATTGCTGAATTCAGGGCTGTGTTACAGGTTTCTGTGTTGCCCATACTTTACTTGGATAGAAGGAAGTTTCTCTGTTCACCTGTGAGAGAGGGGAGCTTTGAGCAGCTTATCTGTCCCTGGAGGAGTGGTTTCTGCCCAGAAGTTACGAGTTTATTGGCCATTTTGAGCTAATTTCTATCTATTTCATTTCCCTGCTATAAAAAGTGCATTTGCGCGGTTTTGGGTGCCAGGCAGTGCCAGTTAGCTAGGGTTAAACTATTCCCGACTCCACAAAGTCTACTCTTTAATTTTTCCCTTGGAACTAGACAAACTTTCAACTTAAGCACTCAAACCATTCATTTCACAGCCCAGCACTTGCTCAAAACTCATAGCAAGCACTAATTAACTGTAGCACTCGACCCCCTTATACTTTCCAAAAGGACAAGGCTCTCTATTTGTCCCTACCAGTCAATCAGTAAAACAGCTCACTTTACCTTTTCAGGCATGTCCAAAAGGCAGTTTCAGGTGTACTCTCCTTTCCAACTGGTGAATCTGGGAATTTTGACGCAATGTTACAACTGCCTCATGTACACAGACAACCGTCTCCTCCTACCACCAAACACTAATATATGTGAGAGATGCAATTATAAAGCCAAACTGGAGGCAAAGCTCTCACAACCCAAGACTGGAACTGACAGTCAAGAGGAGAAGGAAAATACTTGCAACATACCACCAGTCTCACATGGACCTGCTAAACCAGCATCGGTAAATAACACACATAAATACACAAAAACATACTCGGAGGCTCTAAATAAAAATCTGCGAAAGCAACAGAGACCTCCAAAGCAGACACCCAAGCAACCTCCACACCCCATCACAAATCATGAAACACATACTTCACATAATCAGTGTGCCATGCAGTCATAGCCCTTAAGGCAAAATAACATACCCAACATACTAGTAATAGGCGACTCTATAGTCAGGCACACTGATGTCCCACTAACTAGACTGGACAAGGAGAAGGTTACAGTTAGATGCCTGTCAGGTGCCAGGATCTGCACATAACACAAGCAGTCAGGTCACTCCAGAACAAGTACAAATACGACTCTGTTATTGTCCATGTTGGTGTGAATGATCTGAGACGTATCTCCCTGGACTGCATGAAAAGAGACATGGAAGAGCTCTCTGATCACGTACCCCAAGCTGGTATGACCCTGACCCTTAGAAGCATCCTGCCCTCACCAAGAATGATGCCACAGTATAAAGAAAACATGATCAATTTCAACAACTGGCTAAGTTTCTGGTGTCATTCAAAGGGGATCCAGTATCTGTCCACCTGGGATGACATGCTCGACAAGCCACGTTGCTTCGCAAGAGATGGCTTGCACCTGTCACCCTTAGGCTTTTGAATACTGGCCAAGGCTTTTGCCACCCCCATAGTGCCTTTTTCTTAGGCAAGGCTCAAAAGACAAACCCACCACCGTAAATAGTACAAGTAATCAAAAACTAAGTGTACTGCTACTCAACACCAGAAGTCTTAACCTCAAAATGCATGCACTCGAGGCACTCCTCAGTATGGAGAACATCGATATCTGTGCAGTAACAGAAACCTGGTTTAAGGCTCCAGAGAGCACCCCAGTGCTACCAGGCTATAACTCATACCATACTTTTCAGCCACAGAACCTGGACCTAAACACAAAAGGCGGGGGTGTATCCATATTCATCAAGGATACCCACACCTCCAGGTTAGTGGTGCAGCACAATGCCTCAGAGATCATCCATGTGCAACTAACAATGGGCAAAACTGCAATTCAAATTGTAGCTTGCTACAGATCACCCACCATGATCCAGGACCCCCATTGCACATTTCTGGAGACACTGGAAAATATGAAGGTCCTACCAAACACCCTAATATTGGGTGATTTCAATTGCCCAAACATTAACTGGGACAACTATTCAAGTACTAACTCCGTTGCCCAATGTGTCCTAGACTTTATAAACTTGAACTCCTTGGATCAACTGGTCAATACCCCCACCAGAGGTGACAACATATTGGACCTGGTCATCACCAACATGGGCAACCGGTGTTCTTCACTGGAGGTCAACCCTTTACTGGTTAGATCAGACCATAGATTAATCACTCTGGATATCCACATTCCTCCCCCACCCCCAATCAAGGAAACCACCATGAAAAACTTTTGAAAGGAAAACTTCACATTACTTAAGACCGAGGTGGAAAGGTTCACGGCTCCCATGCTAAAGGACAACGCTATCCAAGTTGCTGAATCCCTTACAAAGGCACTCTATGAGCACCTGCAAGAATGCATGGATAATGCTATCCCAGGCAATACCAAGACTCACTCCTCTAAGAAAAGGAAACCAGTCTGGTGGACCCCTGCCATAAACAAGCTATACAATAGGAGGAAACTAGTGCAGAAAAGAGTAAAATCCCAAGAAGGAAAGACATCCCTGATCAGTATCAGCAAGAAACTACGATCCCTCATAAAATCATCCAAGGTTAGCTTTGAAAGAAAAATTGCCAAGGACTTCAAAGATAACCACAAAGTGTTCTTTAGTTATGTCGAGAACCTAAGTGGAAACTCTCAGATCTGCTCTGAGTTAGTGCAGAATGGCACAAAATACACTGAACT
The DNA here is from genome assembly GCF_019279795.1 of Protopterus annectens. Lineage (NCBI taxonomy): Eukaryota > Metazoa > Chordata > Ceratodontiformes > Protopteridae > Protopterus > Protopterus annectens. Next base: position 1,470,058,709 of record NC_056729.1, read on the forward strand.
GACTGATATTACCAATGTTCTGGCAGACAGGTTTAGTGCAAACTTCACCTCCCCTCTTACCCCCTAAAGGGCCCATAACCATACCAGAAGAATGTAGGGCCCTGGCAATCACTGACACACAGGTTAAAACAGCTCTATCCAAAGCCAAAAACACAGCTTTAATGGGACCAGATGGTGTCCCAGGCTGTGTCTTATACGAACTCCAAAATGAACCAACCCCTCACCTAAACACACTGTTCAAACTCAGCCTCTCTACAGGCTATGTACCCATAGAGTAGCATACAGCAAAAGTTATCCCGCTCCACAAAGGTGGAGCCACAACGGACCCTGTGAACTATCACCCTATAAGCCTGACTAGCCTGGTCTGCAAGGCTGTGAAGCTCATCATCATGGAACTCATTAACAGATACATTGGGAACCTCCAAACATTGGACCCTACCCAGTTTAGCTTTGTTAAGGGCAGATCATGCCTCCTAAACCTGGTGGACTTCGTTGGGACAGTTACTAAGGCTTTAGACGAGGGAAAGGAGGTCCACACAGCCTACCTAGACCTCGCAAAGGCTTTCAACACCATTCCCCATTCTAGTATTATAGACAAGCTCACCAGCCTGAATATAAACCCCTATGTCACGAGATGGGTTGCCAGTTTGCTCACAGATAGAACCCACACGGTGAGAGTTGCAGGCTCTAGGTCCGACTCTAAACCGGTTACAAGTGGCGTTCCCCAGGGTTCAGTCCTGGGACCCCTCCTGTTTGGTATATGCTTCTCAGAGGTATATGCAAGCACAGGAGGACTATGGCTGACCAAGTTTGCAGACGACTGCAAACTGGAGGCCATAATTGACTCTCCAGCTGATACAGACATCCTCCAGAAGGGTCTCACTGAGACGGATATATGGTGTCAAAATCATGGCCTCAAGCTAAATGCCATAAAGTGCATAGTCATCCCCTTTGGAAAAAACAAAGTACCCATGAACTACCACATATGTGATAGTCCCCTAAATACAGAAAATAAAATAAGGGATCTGGGGACCCAAGTAGATAGTAATCTCTCCTTTGATAATCATATTGCCAAGGTAGTTAAAAATCTTTCTATGTGGCCCACCTAATCACAAAAGGGTTCGCATCTAGAACCAAAGAGGTTATTGTGCCCCCCTACTCATCACTCATCAGACCCATCATAGAGTACAACGCCCCATTTGGGATGTACCTTACAAGACACCTGCAACAGCTGGAAAGACCACAGAAGTACCTCACCTAGAGGATTACTGGCCTCAAACAGATGCCCTATGCAGCCTGACTGAAGAAACTCCAGCTGTACTCAGTTGCATACTGCCTACTCAGAGGTGATCTCTGCCTGACATACAAGGCCATGTCCAATCCAGAATTGATGGACATGCTCCACCTAAAAAAAACAAATCCCTGAGAGCCACATGCTCTAGGGATCTAAACCTCACCATAACAATAAATAGGACTTGCTGGAGGGATAAATTCCTGTCCCATAGACTCCCCATGCTTTGGAACAGGATTCCAATCTACATTAGGCAGAGCCCCTCACTAACACTCTTCAAGAGAAACCTTGACACACTCAACATCCTTTTCTATAAGCCTAGGTATCCTACCCCCAACACTCTGTGCAAATGCTGATAACTGTGCCATTTCCCTGTGTTCTACCTTTCTGATTCAGGGATACAAATTCTGTGTCTGCTGCTCAGGATGCCCTACACTGACCACCTCAAAAAACTCCAGCTTTACTCCGTAGCATATCGCCTACTCCAAGGTGATCTCTGCCTAACATACAAAGCTATGTCAAACCCAGAGCTGTTGGACATGCTACACCTAAAGAAATCCCAATCCCTCCGAGCTACATGCTCTAGGGACCTAA